>NC_056742.1:531503889-531508889 GCF_019279795.1 Protopterus annectens | reverse complement strand
AAAAAATGTATAGTCATCCCTTTTGGAAAAAACAAAGTACCAACAAATTATCACATAGACAGCAACCCACTGAGTATGGAAAAAGTAATCAGAGACCTAGGGACCCAAGTCGACAGCGACCTTTCATTTGACACCCACGTTGCCAAAGTGGTTAGAAAAACATTCTACCTTGCACACCTCATCATGAAGGGATTCACATCCAGATCCAAGGATGTCATTGTACCCCTATATTCCTCCCTCATCAGACCCATGATTGAGTACAATGCCCCATTTGGTATGTACCTCACCCGGCATTTGCAACAGCTGGAGAGACCACAAAAGTACCTCACCAAGAGGATCAAGGGTCTCCAACATATGTCTTATTCCGCCAGATTAAAGAAACTTCAGCTCTATTCAGTAGCATACCGCCTGCTCAGAGGTGATCTCTGCCTGACGTACAAGGCCATGTCCAATCAGGATCTGATGGACATGCTCCACCTCAAAAAATCCAAATCCATCAGGACCACGAGAGCTAAAGACTTAAACCTCAGCACAAGTATGAATAGGACATGCTGGAGGGATAGATTCATAACCCAGAGGCTTCCCATGCTTTGGAACAGGATCCCAGTTCATATTAGGCAGAGCCCCTCACTGACTCTCTTCAAGAGAAATCTTGATGAGTGGATGGGAGATCGAAAGTTTACCCCAGGGGTCATATCTGTGTCACTGCTAGACAGGGGCACAGTAAACTAATTCTATTATATAAGGGGACCTTCATTGTGTCACTACTAGACAGAGGCACAGTATTCTAGATTTATTCTGTACATTTTTGTACCATTTCATGGGGTGGCAAAAGCCACATCACTATGGCTAGGCTTACAAATGCCCCAGGGCAGATAGCCTAGTACTATACTATGAAACTATGAAACTACTTATTTCTAAATCATATTCTCTCACCATTGTGCTAATTGGGCAACCCCCGATGGGCATTTAGAGTGTGAGGTGAGCATTTTTTGAACCCTAGGGTAGATCTACAGATTTCTACCTCTTTTTTATCCCACCTTGTGGAATTTAAGTGGCCTTGTAAACTATGAGCTGCCCTGCACATAGAATGTCATCATGGGCTGGCACAGGAGAGTTCAATGTGATTTAGGCACATACACAATTGACTTGAAATCATTAGTGCAAGTTCTTAAATTTTAGTGGTGGCGAGGGGATGACCTATGGCTATCAGCAGCAGTTTGTACTCTTTAAATTATTATGTAACAGTTAAGAATGATGCTTTTTAATGTTTGTACCAACCACTTCATAATAAAATACATTTTGCATACTTTTCAGTATATGATTATTTTGACTTCATATCAAATATGTTTTCACTAAAATGTGATAGAGAAACTTGAAAACCAAAACACATCAAAACAAAAAAAATAATAAATTACTGTCATTCAGCATACATTGATATAATAAAGTGAAGTGCAAAAGTCGAAGCACAAGAAATTGGCTTCTCTAAAACGCCAAGATATAATTATATTCCCCAAATGATCAAGGGCATCCTTAGATACTGTGTCACTGCTATATAAACATTTAAAGAATTGATTATAATCACATTCTGTTCCTAATAAACAAATCATAACACTCAGATGTTAAAAACAACATTGCATATATAATGCAAGAGGAACAAAAATAATTCTCCTACGTGTAAATGTTCTTATAACCAGTCATAAACAATAGTAACTAGTTTAATAATAAAATACAGGAACCTAGTAGCTAAAATCACCAGATTTTGAATCATATTGCATTAAGGGGTGGCTTAGTATTAATTAAGTCAATCAGAAATGGGGATTCCTGGATTCTGAATGAAGTTCCTGAACAATTCCCTGCTGTTCGATTTTTAATTCCAAATCTCAGCTTCTCTAAAACAAAAAAAACTAACATTTTTAAATGAACCACAATACAGAGAATGCTGAGACAATGCATTGTGTTCTATTTTCTGTCTTAAAGGCATACATATGATTTGCTTGATTTGCTATGCTTTGATGTAATTTGTTGATTTTGTCCCTCCATAAAATAAAGCAGAGGAAATATTTGAGGCTACTTATAAGGTGAAGTCTGTGTTACAGTTAAAAGCACATGAACTGATGTATGTTTTGCCTGTCTTAAGTAAATAATAAAGTATTCAGACAAAAATAGCATACTGTTTTAAGTGAAATGGAGTAGTGAGTGACAATGTGCAGGGAGAGGAGATTCAGAGAAGCATGTAAAAAGACTGTGTTAATGGGAAAATAGCATGCCACACAAACAAGTGTCAATGTGATAATTAGAAGCTTTGTATAAACAAAGGATGAAATCAAACACCTACTGACATCTGAGATGAGTTTGTTAATTCCTTACATCAGACATCTTTCGTGAGGTTCACTACGAACCACTCATCCAGTTGTGTGGACTTTTTGGATGCATGTGTTTCCATTACATCTAATGGCTTGAATACTAGCCTGTTTAGGAAGTCTGGTAGGAAGGGGAGTGCCCTGCATTGTAGTAGCAGGCATCCTAAGCATGTACATAAAAATATTTTGAAAAGGCGATTTTATAGATTAGCCAGACTGAACAGACATGACGATGTGATGCAACAGGCATTTTATGAGTTGGAGAGAGAGTTTATGCATAGGGGTTATAATACAAAATAGATTGCTGCAGCCCGTAATGATGTTTTAGAACATCGCAGTGATTCTGCTAGATCTTATATTTCGAGTAAGGATGGTTTAGCTGCAAATATACAATGTACTTTGAATGGATTGAGAATGAATATTACATATTCCAATGAAGTATATTTGATATGTGATGTCATTAAAAAGAATTGGAATATCTTAACCACTGATGATAGGTACAAGGAGTTACTTGGCAAAGCACCTAGGTTTTGTTTTAAAAAAATAATTGCTTGCTTAAGAAAATGCTATGCTATAAACCTTTTGAGAAAGTTGCTCTTATAGGAAGGGAACTTTTCCCTACATGTCCTATAACGATTAAATTTATTAGTGATAAAAAATGTTTTGTACATTCTGTCACTAAGCAATGTTATGGGTTTAACTTCTATGCTGATTGTAAAACTAGTGATTTGATTTATTTAGTGACTTGTGAGTTGTGTGGACAATCTACGTTAGAAAGACAAATTGGATGTTGAAAGACCAAATCCGTGAGCACTGCTATGATATAAGGAGATGCAATACTAAGAATGCTCTTTCCAGACATATTACAGCATTTGGTAATAAGCATTCTTTTGAGTTCTTTGAGTTCTTTGTTTTGCAATTGCTTAATGGTAATATTAAAGGTGAGGATATGGCTACTAAAACTGAATGCTTAGAAGTTAATTGAATATTAGCTTTACAAGCAGAGAGAGGAATGGGTTTGAATGAATCTGTACCTTTAAGGCCAGTGTTAAGATCATGTACCCTAAATCATTAAGCTTGAAACTTTGTATTTAAGTTACTTTGTAACAACTACTGTTTGATATGATGAAGCACCCAGTTGTGTGGCATGAAAGCACTTATCCATTTTATTTGTTTTAGGTGATTTTTAGCATGCCTTTGAATACATTATTTGTGTTTTATTATTTTGCCTTCTTCCTTGTTGGCTGGTTGTTTTTATTCTACTATGAAGTCAAACATGTTGACATGACTCCAAAATATATAAAATTTGCAAGGGGAGTTGGACTGATCAGCTTATCTGAACAACAGCATTTCTTGGTAGACAGGTCTATCGCTTGTGCTAAGATGTTAGGAGAAGTATCAGTTATAGCAGGATTCTTTGGCAGCCTGTATCTGTGATGTTGTATATTATCACCCCCAAGGTCAGAAAAGAATTTGCCTGCAGTTGACATATCATCATCTCTATGACCAAGGCATTTTTCACTAACTGCTACCATGTGAACACCATGTGAGAGTTAGTTGGCATGTTGTCCAAGCACTGGTCTAAAGGGAGATACCTAGACTCCCTATCCCAATGGGCATGAAGGCTTGTATAGAATTAACCATCTTTGTTACAGACATTATCAAAACAGGATAAGCCAAGCAGTGGACAGGGCACAGTCATCGCCATTTGCACAGTTAGGGTGGAGCACAGTGTTAAAAGACAGTGATGCTAGCATCAGTGGGCAGATCATATGTCATTAATTTGGCCACCACACATGTGGCCTGGAGGTTGGATTGAGTCAGGGATCACATACTTCAGCAACAGAGTGGAACCTCCGTGGTGGAACATTGACAGGATGTTTGATGTAGTCCACAGTGACAGGACTGGATACTTCCAGTCTATGGGATGCTGTACAACATTGGGGGCATAAATGGGAAACCTGTTATGGCCCCAATGTGACTTTGCAGTAGGATGTTTTCTATTCATGACCCTCTGAATGAGCACAGGTAGGTCTCACTTGTGGTAGTACTATGTAATCCATCCATGACCCTCTGAATGAGCACAGGTAGGTCTCACTTGTGGTAGGACTATGTTCTAAATCCATGACCCTCTGAATGAGCACAGGTAGGTTTCACTTGTGGTAGGACTAGAGGGGAGTGTTTTGGTACTGAGCTGCAGGACCCTGAATGGCTTGCCTAAAGGGTTGTGTCCACAGTGGAGCTAGAAGGGCATCAGTCATGTTCATGGGAGTGTGCATGCCTAGGGACAACATAGCCATGGACAGTGTAGACAGTGAAGCTGTCTTTGGAACTCCATGTGACATCTGTGTAAACCTGACACATGATCATACAATGTACATTCATCCTGCAAAGCACCCATGGCAGCCAGTTACCCATACCCACATGGCTGCACCAATGACTGTCAGCTGAACCACCAGTTCCCTCAGCAGACATGTATGTTTGAAAGTCCTTATTCACCATGTCACTCTGCACCACTGGCAGCTACAGGTTCATTTTCTGGCTTGGGCACATTAGTTAGCTGGTGGGGCACATAGGACATATGGGGAAAAATACCAAAACACCATAAAAATAAAGAAAATAATACATAATGTATGG
>NC_056742.1:531481389-531498889 GCF_019279795.1 Protopterus annectens | reverse complement strand
AAAGGCTAACTGAAGAGTGCAGGAATTCAGAAGACAAATGTGTAATGCATCAACTAACAGCTTTAGACAGCTTATTGGACACAAATGTCTCTTTTTATGGGCAGCCCTGGAGTGCTGTTTAGTGAAACTACTTGGCTAGACTCACACTAGACAAACAAAGGCTGCTGGAATCAAAACTGCACTACAGGAAGCAGCTCACTGTCTTGACTCATCTACACTAAGTACCAAACAGTTGTAGCCCAACACAGTGCATTTCACATGTTTGTGCCTACAAAAACAAGTTAAATTAAAATGCATTCATAATTAATATTTTAAAATTTAATGCATAGACTTCATGCTGTGCAGTTTATTCACAGACAAATAAGTGCACTGTTAACAAAACAAGGAAACTGAGGATCATATCCAAAAATATGGCACATATGATGAAGCCCCTGTTTACTACAATTGATTCCTTCCTTTACACAATAACTACTCTGGGATGCAGGATATATGTACAAACACACACACACACACACACACACACACACACACACACACACACACACACACACACACACATATGTGACTGTCATTTACAGGCCATTGTGTGAGTGCATGCTTTCAGATGTTTGCTTGAAATAAAATGAATGAACAAATACATAAATAATGACCAAGAAGTGTCTTTCAGCTCACTGCTGTGACAGCAGTACAATACATCCCATTGTACACACTCCATGCCCACCCAAACTCTTAGCTCAAGAATCAGAGACAAAGACCCAACAACCAAACAAAAAGATTTTAAATCTTTCTCATATTTACTTAGAAAGTTGCATTAGTAAGCATTTTCTGAAGGATACAGTGTCTGAAACTCGCATGCCTGATATTATTTATTGACTGTAATTCACAACAATTTACTGTAAGCCACAATTTTTACTGGTAACAGACCAAAAATAATCCTCAGTTTCTTTGCTCAAAAATTATGGTTAAAGCCAAAATAATTTGGGGGGAGCCAAAAGGGACACATTTTAAATATATTTTTTTATCTCTTTGTTAAATAGGTAAGCCCACTAAAGAAAGTGTCCCTTTTCAGGGGTGACCCAATTGCAATGTCTGAGTCATTTATTCACAGTCACGTGGTTAGCAGATGAAGGTGGGAGGATTCAAATCCTGTACCTTTGACTACAGGAAGCAATTCATTAACAGGTCAGAGCCTTAACTGATTTACCAAAAAAAAAAAAAAAAAAAAGCTAAATGAGGTCTGATGTGGAATATTAAGGCTCTAAGCTCTTAATTAGCTGCCTCAAGGGTACAGGGTTTCATTCTTTCTACTTCCATCTGAGTGACTCTGAGTAAGTCATTTAACCAGAAATCCCCTATCTAATGAGGAATTACACTCAAAACACAAACACATTATTTTCCTAAAATCATTTCTTCTTTCTCCTAACTACCTAAAATGTAGTAATGGATACTTCCACCTGACTTAATCTCCTGATCAGAGTACATTCAAAGGCTCACTAAAGAGTCTGTTGCACTTCTGTGGTGTGTTCACATACAAACACACAGCCTTTTGTGACTTGCTCAAGCATGTGTTTTCCCCATGTCAAGTATTTTTAGTACTGCCAGGGACTTGGGCACTCCAGGGGGCACTTTAACAGGGAGGCACATGCTTCCTGTGCCCCTCTCTAGCACAACCCATGCTCTGTACACATTACAGGATGTTGCACAGTCCCTGCTCCTTGTCCAGGTCATGCACCACACTAACGTCTTTGAAACGGTATGAGTAATGATGGTCCTGGAATGAACCACTGACTTGCACTTTTCTTGAATGATGCCAAGAGTGGGTTGATACCCAGGTTGGGAAATGTTCTGGAGGCACAAAAACAATTTATCTCAGAGGAAGTGGAGCTCTCAGATGTCATCTGTAGTGGTGATACCTGTGTAGCAGGGCTGGAGTTGACATGGATAGGATTGCTGTCTCTGAACACAGGTGATGCCAGAGGTTAATCCTACCACTCTATTTTACCTCATCTGTGTGTGTGAAGTGAGCGTGCCCTTCACTATTAACACTGATGATAGTGCCACTGTGTCACTGGGCTGTGCCATGTGCATGGTGCCATCATTATCAGCCACCTGTGACAAGCTGACTTCAGGCATGTTCTGACCTGCTTCCAATAAACGAAAAACTCAGGCAAGGAAAACCGATGCACACAGGTTTATTTTGTTAAGCGCTTTTTGTCATTCCTCATAAAATGACTTCTTCAGACAAATTACTAAAACAAACACTCAGCTTTTATATCATCCTTTGACTAAGTAATTAATCAATTATCTGATTAAGCAACAATTTTACATTTAATAGAAGTACAAACTCATAAGCAATCTATAAGTAAAAAAAGTGTATATATAATAAATAAGTTAATATAACTAACTTATAACTTATACTATTTCCTTCACTTATAAAATACAATTCTAACAAACAATAAGAATATACCAATATATATAAATATAAAGGTATATATATATATATATGTGTATGAAAAAAATATATTATAAAAATATTAAATTACTGAACGAATTATAATGAACAATTTATTATAATTGATTTAACCACACATCTTATCTAACTTTCATAAAACCTAGATTAAAATGCTTAATCATTTTTTAAAAAGAAACCTATTATTAAAAGTACATTTACATTACATTAAGTGTAAGGGTAGCCTAAAAAGAATACTTAAATCCATGAGGAAAAATGTTTTTGATATTATTATTAATGATAACCTCTCTATGTAAAACCGAATGGAATTCGACATGAAAGCATATATGGATGTAAACACATAATCCTAGAAAGATGTATTATAAAAATATATAAATATATAATTATCTTTTCAAACTTCTCAATTTAAGAAGGCATGATATGCTGCATTGGTCATTAAGACCTGGTTCTAAAAATGCATCAGTCCTAATTTGCCAAGTTAATTCATGCTCTTCGAGAAGTAAACTAGAAGGGCCTCTTCTGTTATTTGATCTATTCCTATAAACTTGAATGAATGGCTAGGATAGGAGAAAATGTGTTTAGCTAGAGCATTTTCAGTTTTTAATTTAGAAATTGCATTTGTATGCTCGTATATCCTATCACGCATTCTCCTTTCTGTTTTACCTATGTAGAAACATGGGCAATTCATGCACAATGCTCCATACACCACCATTCTTGAATTACAATCAAACCTATGATTGAAATTATAAGACGTGTTATTAATAACATGAGTACTACCAGTTTTTAAATATTTACAATATTTACAGGTTCCACAGGTAAACGTTCCTTTTGATTTCCCTATTACAGAAGTTTTCTTATTCCCTAATAACATTTTAAGGTTTTTACCCTTCCTATATACAATTTTTGGGGAAATGGAGAATTGTGCAGAACATTTCTTGTCGTAACATAAAATTAACCAGTTTTTATAAAGAATTTCTCTTATTATCGTACTTTCAAGATTAAATGTCGTAATGAAAGTTATCCCAGAATTCTCAATAAAGGTACTTTTTTCATCAAAATTTATACAAATCTCTTGACTTGTGTTTTCACATATACTAGATTGTGAACTTAGTGTCAATTGATCGACTAGAGTGTCTTCATTCAAATTATTTACTTTGTTTAATATTGGATTAATAACTCCATTTTCCCTCTTAATTCTAACTTCATCAAATATATCATTAAGGAAGTCATTAGGGTATCCCCTGTGCCTGCACATATCTTCCAATAATTTACATTCTTCAAAAAAATCTTCGTATCTTGATATCATCCTGGCTGCTCTTATAGCCTGGCCCTTCACGATTGCTTTTTTCTGGAAATGGGGATGTAAGCTAGTGAAATGAAGGAATGAATTACTATAAGTTTCTTTCCTAAAAATCTTTGCAAGAAACTGTTTTTTGTCATTATCCTTCAAGAGTGGGTTGATACCCAGGTTGGGAAATGTTCTGGAGGCACAAAAACAATTTATCTCAGAGGAAGTGGAGCTCTCAGATGTCATCTGTAATGGTGATGCCTGTGTAGCAGGGCTGGAGTTGACATGGATAGGATTGCTGTCTCTGAACACAGGTGATGCCAGAGGTTAATCCTACCACTCTATTTTACCTCATCTGTGTGTGTGAAGTGAGTGTGCCCTTCACTATTAACACTGATGATAGTGCCACTGTGTCACTGGGCTGTGCCATGTGCATGGTGCCATCATTATCAGCCACCTGTGACAAGCTGACTTCAGGCATGTTCTGACCTGCTGTGCTGGAGCATCTCCCAGGTGAAACTGTGAATGCATACAGGTAATACACCTTTGGCAATGATGGAATATCTCTGGATTCCCACGACCATGTGCCATACACACCACTGCATGCCAATTATATGCAAATCATATGGGCACATATGTACCTTATGGTGCGGGTTGTCATGTTTGCAGGCTTGATGTCACAGAATGGCATGCATGCATATGTGTCGGTCTGAATAAACCATTCACAGTTGCAAGTCACTATACTACAGGCATGGAATGTTCTACTTCTCACCTTTTGCATCTCCTACAGACACTTGAGCAATCATCACTAGCCCAGCTCACACATCCGGACCACCTGCAGGCTTGAGTTTTTTCCTAAACATCCCGAGTGAAGGATACAAGGAATTCCTCCATCTCTGTGAGATGCCTATGTGTTGATGATCCACTGCTGTAATCATCTTATCTTCTGTTGATCTCCAGTGCTTTGGTGTTGGTGTGCAGTAACATATTTGTAATCCTGGGATACACCTGTACTATTGTCCTATTAAGGCTGCCAACTTGGTGCAGCAAGGTGTGTAAAAGCTTTCTTCACCTACATCACTACTTGCCACAACTGTTCTCTGAAGGCCCTGTCTGCTTCCACCTTCATGTAATGTCAGATACATGCAGCCCTGCCCACCTGGCTACCATTTTCATCTGGATTGCACTTAGCAGGTAGACATTACCTAAACAAGCACAGACTTTGGCAGGGCTCTCACTTGGAGCAGCTGGGTGTGTAGAGTCTTTCTTTACCTACTTCATCAGGAGTGCCTGCTGGGGAACTGTGAAGCCCCCCTTTATAAAGTGCAGGGCTGTCACTCAGAGCAGCTGGGTGTGTAGAGTCTTTTTGAGTCTTTCTTTACCTGCTTCATCAGGAGTGCCTGTTGGGGAATTGTGATATTCCCCCTTTATAAAGTATATTTCTAATACTCCCTCTTTATAACGTATATATACCTGATACTCCCTCTTTATAATGTATATGCCTGATACTCCCTCTTTATAATGTATATGCCTGATGCTCCCCCTTTATAAAGTATATGCCTGATACTCCCCCTTTATAAAGTATATGCCTGATACTCCCTCTTTGTAATGTATATGCCTGATACTCCCCTTTATAATGTATATGCCTGATACTCCCCCTTTATAATGTATATGCCTGATACTCCCCTTTATAAAGTATATGCCTGATACTCCCCCTTTATAATGTATATGCCTGATGCTCCCCTTTATAAAGTATATGCCTGATGCTCCCCCTTTATAAAGTATATACCTGATGCTCTCCCTTTATAAAGTATATGCCTGATACTCCCTATTTATAAAGTATATGCCTGATACTCCCCCTTTATAAAGTATATGCCTGATACTCCCCCTTTATAATGTATATGCCTGATACTCCCCCTTTATAAAGTATATGCCTGATACTCCCCCTTTATTAAGTATATGCCTGATACTTCCCTTTATAATGTATATGCCTGATGCTTCCCTTTTATAACGTATATGTCTGCTCCTGTTAGGGGTCGCCACAGCAGATCAACTGTTTCCATTTCTTCCTGTCCTCTGCATCTTGCTTTGTCACACCAACCGCCTGCATGTCCTTTCTCACCACATCCATAAACCTTATCTTAGGCCTTCCTCTTTTCCTGTTACCCGGCAGCTTCATCCTTAGCATCTTTTTCCCAATATACTCAGCATCCCTCCTCAGCACATGTCCAAACCAACGTAATCTTGCCTCTCTGGCTTTGTCTCCAAACCTTCCAACCTGGGCTGACCCTCTAATATACTTATTCCTAATCCTGTCCATCCTCGTCACACCCAGTGCAAATCTTAACATCTTCAACTCTGCCACGTCAAGCTCTGACTCCTGCCTTTTTGTCAGTGCCACTGTCTCCAACCCATATAACATAGCTGGTCTCACTACCCTTTTGTAGACCTTCCCTTTCACTCTTACTGGTACTCGTCTGTCACAAATCACTCCTGACACTCTTCTCCACCCACTCCATCCTGCCTGTACTCTCTTCTTCAGCTCTCTTCCACACTCACCATTACTCTGAACTGTTGATCCCAAGTATTTAATCTCATCCACCTTCGCCACCTCTACTCCCTGCATCCTCACCATTCCTCTATCCTCCCTCTCATTCACACACATATATTCTATCTTAGTCCTGCTGACCTTCATTCCTTTTTCTCTCTAGAGCATATCTCCACCTCTCCAGGGTCTCGTCCACCTGTTCCCTACTCTCACTACAGATCACAATGTCATCTGAAAACATCATAGTCCACTGGGACTCCTGTCTGATCTCATCTGTCAACCTGTCCATCACCATTACAAATAAGATAGGGCTCAGAGCTGAACCTTGATGTAATCCCACCTGCACCTTAAACACATCCGTCACTCCCACCGCAGACCTCACTGCTGTCACACTACCCTCGTACATATTCTGTACCAGTCTTACATACTTCTCTGACACTCCCGACTTCCTCATACAATACCACAACTCCTCTCTAAGCACCCTGTCATATGCTTTCTCTAAATCCACAAAGACACAATGCAACTCCTTCTGACATTCTCTGTACTTCTCCATCAACACTCTCAAAGCAAACATTGCATCTGTAGTGCTCTTTCCTGGCATGAAACCATACTGCTGATCACTAATCATAACCTCCCTTCTTAACCTAGCTTCCACTACTCTTTCCCATATCTTCCATGCTGTAACTGATCAATTTAATCCCTCTGTAGTTACTACAGCTCTGCACATCACCCTTATTCTTAAAAATCGGTACCAAAACACTTTTTCTCCATTCCTCAGGCATCCTCTCACTTTCCAAGATTAATGTATATGCCTGATACTCCCCCTTTATAAAGTATATGCCTGATACTCCCCCTTTATAATGTATATGCCTGATACTCCCCCTTTATAAAGTATATGCCTGATACTCCCCCTTTATAATGTATATGCCTGATACTCCCCTTTTATAAAGTATATGCCTGGCATAAGCTTGTCAGAGTGGTGAGTCATGTCACTGGCATCACCTGCTCTGTGGTGTTTTTTTATTTTATCTGTATTTTTTCACTTCTTTTGTTGTTATTGTTATTCTTCATTTGTTTTCTTCAGTTCCTTTTGCATTTTTGCATTGTCAGTAGTTTTCATGTTTTGTTCCTGAGTTTTTTATTTGTATGTTTTCACTGCTTTATTTAGTCTTACATAGTTCTTTTTCTTCTTCTTGTCTTTATGCTTAGTTATTGCTATTGTGAGTGAATTTTTGTCACCCCTTCATTCCTTATATGGTTCCTTCTTCCCTCCCCTGTTTACTCCCCTCTCTCATATAAGGGGCTCCCATTTTCACAGCCCTATAGATACATCGTTAAAGAATAAGCTTCAGGCCCTATAGATACATCATTAAAGAATAAGCTTCAGGCCCTATAGATACATCATTAAAGAATACGCTTCAGGCCCTATAGATAGATCATTAAAGAATAAGCTTCAGGCCCTATAGATACATCATTAAAGAATAAGCTTCAGGCCCTATAGATACATCATTAAAGAATAAGCTTCAGGCCCTATAGATACATCATTAAAGAATAAGCTTCAGGCCCTATAGATACATCGTTAAAGAATAAGCTTCCGTCCTGCTACTATAAGATTATAGGATCACCAGATTTGCTTCAGGCACATCTTATCACTCACACGACTGTTATGCTCTTAATGAACTTAACTGGCTTGAATTCCCCCATCATCTTGACTTCTTACAACTATCTTTAGAACACAAAATGCTAAACAAACCTGATAGCTGTCCTGCCTTAAAATCTATTCTACATCCCTGCATCCCCAACAGAACTCTCTATTCCAAAAACAAATGACTTATAACTGTACACAGACGTAGCAAACAAGCTGGTCATTGTCTTTACTCCAATACTACTGCAAAACTATGGAACACCTTACCTACAACTATCAGTGCCATAAATTGCCTTGGAAATTTTAAGCTGTCATTAAAAAACTACGTTCTTAACTCTCGCTTCTGCACTTGCTCCTTGACACAAACGTCTGCTTTCCCTCTTCAAATTTCTCTCTTCTACTCATTTCCACTATAACTAATCTCATCACCCTACCTCCCATTTCCCCATCTTACCTCCCCTCTCTCACCTCCCATATCATACTCACTTCTCAGTACTTCTTCTACCTGACGTCTTTTATTCCCCTCTTCTCCCTTTATTCTGTCTCTGCCTTTTCCACCCTAACTACTCCTACCTCATTATGTCTCCCTTTCTTCTCATTTTATAGTCCTCCCCTCTCTTCTATCTCCCCCTGCCTACTACTATGGTTAAAACTCAATAAATCACTAAGAAACTATTATTACTGCCTTAAATTATGCCCACATTGCAATGCATGTATACACCCAACATTATAGTCAATTTAGCAACCATTTTTCCACCTTGTGCTACATTACTATATTAGTGATTTCTGTTTTCTAATTTCTAAGTTCTAGTTTTCCTATCCTTACACTTTAAATATTTTACCTTCCAGATGTTTTATTTTTGTATACTGCTGCTCTTTGATATTGTACCAGTGCTGGATAATAATAACAACAACTACTCCTGGCAACTATGCTGTTACAATGTTCTACTGTTTACAACCTCAACTTCAATTTGTATTTGTATGTATACATGTCTCCATTGACTTCACCAACTTTATCTAATTTTTAATTGCTAAAATGTAAGCATTTCATTATTGTTAGAGCTTTTCTCCCCAAGCCTTCTCTGAAAGCAGGTTCCTGGCCCAGTCGGACATTCCCAGTCACCAAATGTTAATAAATAAATAAATAAAAGGGGTACAGCAACATACCCTGGAAACTACAGACCCATAAGTTTAACCAGCCTTATCTGTAAGGCCATGGAATGAATCATAATGGACTTTATAAATAAGAATATAGGTCACCTCCAAACCCCTTATCTGACACCGTTTGTTTTTGTCAAAGGCAGGCCATGCCTGTTAAACCTGGTGGACTTCTTTAAAAATGTCACCAGAGCCATAGGCAAAGGCAAATCTGTGCATACAGCTGACCTTGACTTAGCCAAGGCCTTTGACACAATCCCACATATGGGCATCATTGATAAACTCTCCCAGTTATATATCAACCCTTATGTCATCAGGTGGGTTGCTAACTGGCTCACCAACAGATCACACTCAGTCAGAGTTGGGGACTTTACCTCAACCAGCAGACCTGTCACCAGTGGGTTCCACAGGGGTCAGTGCTAA
Source organism: Protopterus annectens (assembly GCF_019279795.1). NCBI lineage: Eukaryota > Metazoa > Chordata > Ceratodontiformes > Protopteridae > Protopterus > Protopterus annectens. The sequence goes on along the minus strand of NC_056742.1, from coordinate 531,489,357 downwards.
GGCCCTATTGTTTGGAATATTGGGTAATCAATTCAGGTTGTAGCCTGCTATAGGGCCCCAACCATGTCCCAAGACTCTCACTCCACATTCCTAAGCACCCTGGAAACTATTAGGGTCCAATCCAACACTCTCATACTAGGTGACTTCAACTACCCCTCCATCAACTGAGAAAACTACTCATGCACCAATACATGGGCCAAACCCTTCCTGGAATTCATCAATTCCAATGCCCTGGACCAGCTCATTCTTACCCCCACTAGAGGCAGCAACATCCTTGACCCGGTTATTACTAACATGGGCAACCATTGCTCTACACCAATAGTCAATTCCTCCCTGGTTAGATCTGACCACAAACTAATCATCATGTAAATCCATATCTCTCCATTACCCCCCACAAAGGTAAACACCATGAAAAACACCTCCAAAGCTGACTTTGGGCTCCTAAAAACAGAGGTGGCTAACTTCACGGCACCCATGCAAATGGAGAATAGTTGCATGACCACCAAATCATACACCAATGCACTGTACGAACACGTACACAAATGCATGGATCTCACCATACCCAATAGAACCAAGACGCTCTCCTCCAAAAAAAAGGAAGCCAATCTGGTGGCCCCCTGCCATAAACAAACTCTACAACAGAAGGAGGAAACTGATGCAGAATAAGGTGAACTCCCAAGACTGTAAAAACTCCCTTATTAGTCTCAGCAAATAGTTGAGATCCCTCATCTAAATCTCTAAAGCCAGCTATGAAGGCAGAATTGCAGCAGACACTAAAAACAGCCACAAAGCCTTCTATAGTTATATCAAAAATCTCCACGGCAATAACCAGGTTTGCTCTGACTTACTTCACAATGGTACCTCCTATACTGAGCCAACAGATATTGACAACATACTGGCCAACACATTAAGTGCCAACTTTACCCCTCTACCTCCCCAAAGGACCAATCACAATACTGAAGGAATGTCAGGCACTCAGCATTACTGCAGCACAGGTTAAAGCTGCATTGTCCAAGGCCAAGAATACAGCTTCCATGGGACCCAACAAAATCCCTGGATGTGTTCTACATGAACTACAAAGTGAACTGGCACCACATCTGTGTGCCCTGTTCAATCACAACCCCACCTCAGGCTTTTTCTGTACCAAATGGTGCACTGCTGCAGTCATCCCTCTCCATAAAGGGGAAGCAACTACAGACCCTGGGAATTATCACCCCATTAGCCTGATGAGTCTGATATGTAAGGCTATGGAGCGCATCATCAATTAACAATGATATAGGAATTCTCCAAGCTCTAGATCCCACACAATTTGGTTTTGTGAAAGGTAGATCATGCCTGCTCAACGTGGTTGACGTCTTTGAGTCAGTCACCAGAGCTGTGGCTGACAGCAAAGCAGTTCATACAGCTTACCTCGATCTGGCCAAGGCCTTTGATACCATTCCCCACTCAGGAATTATTGATAACCTCACCAAACTAGGCTTCAACCCCTATATCACTAGGTGGGTGGCAAACTGGCTCACAGACTGAACCCACAGTGTGAAAGTAGCAGACTCCAAGTCAGACTGCCGACCAGTCATGAGTGGAGTCCCACAGGGATCGGTCCTGGGTCCACTACTGTTTAGCTTCTACTTCTCAGAAGTCCAGGCCAACACAGAGGGACTCTGGCTGACCAAGTTCACAGATGACAGCAAGCTGGGAGCCATTATTAACTCCCCAAGTGATGTAGACATCCTACAGAAAGGCCTCACTGAGACCAACGACTGGTGTTGAAACCATGGCCTTAAGCTTAATGCTAAAAAATGCGTTGTCATTCCTTTTGGGAAAAACTCAGTTCCCACTAAATGCCACATTGATGGGAGCCTACTGAACACTGAAGGTGTTATAAGAGATCTGGGGACACAAGTTGACAGCAACCTTTCCTTCGACCACCACATTGCCACTGTGGTCAGAAATTCCTTCTATGTGGCACATCTCATTACCAAGGATTTTGCATTCAGGAAGAAAGAGGTCATCTCTCTCTACTTTTTCCCCATTAGGCCAGTCATTGAGTATAATGCCCCATTCGGCAGGTACCTCACGAGACACATGCTGGAAAGCTGGAAAGGCCACAAAAGTACCTCACAAAGAGGATCCTGGGCCTTAAACACATGTCATACACAGACAGACTCAAAAAACTCCAGCTATTCTCTGTCTCATATCATCTACTAAGAGGTGATCTCTGATTGACTTACAAAGCCATGTCTGACCCAGCTCTGTTAGAAATGCTACATCTAAAGAAATCCCAATCCCTCTGCACCACACGCTCCAGAGACCTCAACCTCATTGCCACAATCAACAGAACATGCTGGAGGGACAGGTCCATAACCCAGAGACTTCTCATGCTCTGGAATAGACTTCCCATACATGTCAAGCAGAGCACCTCACTGGCCCTCTTCAAGAGAAATCTTGATGAGTGGATGGGAAATAGAAAGTTCACCCCGGGGATCACTGCAGTGGCCCTACTTGATAGAGGCACTGGGAACTAAAATTGGGCAGCATGATGCCAGGGCACTTCTGTGGGGTAGGCTTGTAAAGGCTCCAGGGCCATTAGCCTAGTACACACCTATGAACCTATGTTTATTCTTTATAATAACTTTTTTCCCACTGATTCTTGAAGAGTTTCATTTTGTTGAAACAGGACAGCTGCTTTGAAATGGTGACATTTGGCAGATAGTTTGTCACTGTAAATCATTAGATTTCTCAGCACTCCAGTCATCCAGCTGAGAAGCATGCTTACATTTTAAAGACTTCAGAGAATTGAGGCTAACCAGGATACTGTATAAGGTAACTTGCCAAAGTAACTGACAGCAAAGTAAATGGTTGGAAGGTAGTCAAGGATTTTCCAGCTGATTTGCTGCATTATATGATCGACATTTTCCTGGTTTACTTCTTTAATCTTCTGCCTCTAATATACTTAAACATGGTCTAATCTTCTGAATGGGACTGAATGGTAAATATAATGATTCCCATGGCCTCAATGTTGAAAAGGTGACAGGAAAGGACCCATGTGATCATGCTCCTTGCCTGCCCTCTTATCAGGTAAAATTGGGGCCATAATCAGTAGGTTTAACCCTCACAGCTGTAAAATAAAGGCTTTCTTCCCGTTAGTGTTCTTAACTACTAGGACATGTTCATGATCAAATGCAGCAGGTCAACATGTTTGAAGGATTTATGGCGGTTAAGAGGAAAATTTACAGTTTTACTTTTTTTTTTTACTTTTATAGGAACACTGGTCACCTAGTATGGAACAGTTTAAGTGTTTTTTGCCAAGACAGCAGTGCCTCTGGTTTTCCCATGGGTCCTGTCCTGCCTGAATATAGTAGAACATGAGAAATTTAGTTCAATACTACTAGTGTGAGAATTAAACCAGGTTTATGAGACACAGAATATGTCAAAGTCTTATAATGCAGTGAATGCAATTAATTATCTACTCTCTATTATATACAGTTCGAGTAGTAATAGGTATAATACGTATGTAGGGTGGGAGGTTGGCATAATGGTTAAGATGTTTACCTTACAGAAACAAGGTCCAGTGTTTGATTCTCATATGGAATAATTGGCTAGGCTTAAAATGGCCCACTAGTCTATGAACCTATGAATATACATCTCAGAAGTTCAGGCCAAAACAGAGGAGCTGTGGCTGACTAAGTTTGCCGATGACTGCAAATTAGGTGCAATCATTGACTCCCCAAATGATGTCAATATACTTCAAAAAGGACTTACACAAACCAATGATTGGTGCCAAAGCCATGGACTCAAACTCAATGCAAAAAATGCATTATCATCCCCTTTGGTAAAAATGATATCCGTGCAGACCATCATATAAATAATAAAACTCTAAGTAACAAGTAAGTAGTGAGAGACCTGGGAACGCGAGTTGATTGTAGCCTAAGCTTTGACCACCATGTATCTACTGTGGTAAGGAAGGCATTCTATGTCACAAACATTATTAGCAATTGCCTCAAGAGTGAAAGAGGTCATAACAGCCCTGTATTCAACCCTCATCAGGCCAATAATCCGGTACAATAGCCCCTTCGGTATGTACCTTACCAGGCACCTGCAGCAACTTGAGAGACCTCAGAGATTTCTAACCAAGGAAATTCAGGGTTTCCAGCACATGTCATACATTGGCAGACTGAAGTCACTGTCACTGTACTCAGTGGTGTACAGACTACTTAGGGGAGACTTGTGCCTGGCCTACAGAGCAATCTCGGATCCAAATCTAATGGAAATATTGCACATCCGCAAGTCAAATGGGACAAGGGTCACCCTCTCCAGAGATGTTAACCTGGCTTTTGACATAAATAGGACCTGTCAGAGAGACAGATATGTCTCTCAGAAGTTGCCAGTCCCCTGGAATAGGCTACCAGTTCACATCAAACAAAGCCCCTGTATGACACTGTTTAAGTGTAGCCTGGATGACTGGATGGGAAACTGTAAATTCCCACTGGGGATTTCACCTATGACCCTCCTAGATATGGGCAGTCGTTGCTAACCAAGAGCTCAAGTTTAGGCAAGAGCCTTTATATTGCATTTCTCTAGTATTATATTGAGCACACACAGCTAGGCTTATATGAACTTTGGGTCAATAGCCCAGTAACCAGCTATGAACCTATAGGATACTTTGCAACTTGCATTTAGTATTTTATGGGTTATGTTTCTGAATGTCTAGTGAAATACTAATCACAGCAGGTTAGATTGTGAATATATCTGTCAGCCACATTGGCTTTATTATTTTTAACAACACAGATCTTTATTCTAACAACCATATACATAGCAACCAAAACATCACCTAACACATTATGTTTGTGAGGGACATTTTGTCTCTAATACAAGAGGTTTTAAGGAATCACACAGTGGAAAATCTACCTTGGCTACATTTTTATTATAGTTTTTACTGACTGGTTTGTCTGTGTAACCTTGCTACTAATTGTTTTAGTTTATTGGTTGGAATATTTTGCAGACACCCCAATGGTTATGGACATCAGCTGGGTATGACAACCCTGTGTTGCCAAAGGTTAGCCAAACAATCCATCTACGCTGTGCTGATGAGGCTATAAGAACACCGAAACATGCATGTCCAGAGCTAGCGGGGTTTTGCTTTTTGGCATGAATTTGTCCATAACAGACCTAAAAAGGATAAAAAAGTCATGGGTATTCAGAAGTCCCATATAGCTGAAACACCTGATGTCCTTAAGAGATAATTTCCCATGTTACCTCTAATAGAAGAGGTTTTAAGGAATCACATCAGTGGAAAATCTAGCTTGGTTAGGTTTTTCTTGTAGTTTTTACTGACTGGTTTATCTGTGTGACCTTGTTGCTTGTTGTTTTAGTACAATGTAAAGCTTGTTAACCTTTCCACAGATTGACTGCTGGTAGCATCTATAAAGTAACCTTAACAAAAACAAATACCATTATATTCAATACATGAGTGCTATTATATAAAAGAAAGGACAGGAAGAATGAATGGTTTAACAGAGAAACATAAATGTAATCCAATTAATGTAATATATGTGATGAAATGCCATGATTGTTTTGTATTTTATATGAGAAAAACTAGGAGAAAGCAGTCACTGAGAATCAGAGACAATCTTTAGTTAATAAAAACAAATGCTAGACACCGTAACAAAAGTCACTGTTGCAGAAAGCTTTTATTTCATGTATTGGATACCACTAGACAAAAAACGTAGTGATGTGAAGAATATGTTAGGAAAAAAGGAAACGGAATGGCAAGTTAGATAGTGAGTATATCTAGTACCTTGTGTTAAATGAAGTGGTCAGCCTGAAAGCTGAATTACAGTGCAGAAGCTTAAGGAAATTAAAAATATTGGTTTTATGTTTTTTTTAGATTTTCTTTAGTCAGTGTTTAAGCATGTATTTTTTATACTCATAAAGAAGATTTTTATGAATAACATAAGGTTTATGATTTTTATAATGTTTTTGAATATTATTTGAGTATTATTTGAGTATTATTTATTGTTATAGTCAGAAAATGAACATGTGACCTGAAATTTGGGCATGAAAAGGGGTTTTAACAATGTTATTTTATTATATATGTGCAGAACAAAATCACCAACCTTTACTTAATAAAGTGGTGTGTTGACTGAAACAATTTTGTTTTTGTTTTAATAAATTCATATATAATATCTATAAATATACACATAGAGAGAGAGGGAGGCATAATAAATGCATCACTTTCTCCCTTTCGTTCTCTGTATGTCTGTGTGTGTACATCGCTCTCTCTCTCTCTCTCTCTCTATATATATATATATTTTATATATATATATATATATATATATAATATAGATATATATATATATATATATATATATATATATATATATATATCAATAGATTATATATAGATGGAATACATTTATAATACTGAATGGCTGAAATGCTGACTCATATAATGTTGACTACAAAAGGTTAAAAACGGTAATTGAATGACATTGCGGTACAGGGGGACTGATATTTTCCCCTTTAAATGCTGACTCATATAATGTTGACTACAAAAGGTTGAAAACGGTAATTGAATGACATTGCGGTACAAGGGGACTGATATTTTCCCCTTTAAATGCTGACTCATATAATGTTGACTACAAAAGGTTGAAAACGGTAATTGAATGACATTGCGTACAGGGGGACTAATATTTTCCCCTTTAAATGCTGACTCATATAATGTTGACTACAAAAGGTTGAAAACGGTAATTGAATGACATTGCGGTACAGGGGGACTGATATTTTCCCCTTTAAATGCTGACTCATATAATGTTGACTACAAAAGGTTGAAAACAGCAATTGAATGGCATTGCGCTACAGGGGGACTGATATTTTCCCCTTTAAATGCTGACTCATATAATGTTGACTACAAAAGGTTGAAAATGGTAATTGAATGACATTGCGGTACAGGGGGACTGATATTTTCCCCTTTCCCTACTGTAAGAAGATCATAGAGTTAGTATATATAAATAGCAGGGGGTACAGAAAAACTTGTCCCTCTAGACTGAAGTTATGACAAATGTTTCAGCATTATGAGGTTTGTAACTAAATACTAATGGTCTTCTGGGCCATTTTAAACCTAGCCCATTTCTGTTAACAGTGAGAATCAAACCCTGTACTTTGGATCTCTGAGGTAAACACCTGAACCATGATGCCATTTCAACATTTTATGGTTGCTGTTACACCATTTGGCATTTCAGTCATATGAAATTATAAATGTATATTAAAATACATATATATATATATATATATATATATATATATATATATATATATATATATATAAATATATATATATATATATATATATATATATATATATATATATATATATACACACACATATGGGTGGCATTCATTTTGAAAAGTTTCCAATAAGCTTGTCATTCTGATTCATTTATTCAGAATGCAGTTAGGCAATGTGTACATACTGGCACTGTGCAGGTGTGTAAATGAATGGCAATAGATTGTTGTTATGACATTCATTTACACTGCAAGGGAATGCTGAGATAAGATTCCAAAAGAGTTGTTCTCAGTGTATGTCTGATCTGATTCCGCAATACTTGCTCTCAATGTAAGTGACTTACTTTGGTGCACGGTCTGTCTATAAACAGGCTTACACCGGGGTCCAGATTCAAAAAGACCTGCTCTCAGCCTGCTTTCAGTTTAAGTGGTCACTTATATTTAGAGCAAGTCTTTTGTAATCGGGAATGTAAATTGGTGACAATGGATACTTGAATGACATTCACTTGTGCTATACAGCGATGCCTCAGATAGTGGATTTATGAGATCAGGAGACAGTGGAGTAAGGGATTTAGATCCTTTTTGCACTGTTGTATGATCTCTGAGTTAGTTTGTTTGAAGTTTCAGGGGTGTGGGGGTATAGGCAAGTTTGCTCCCTGCAAAGATCACTGTTTTAAGTTTTTG
>NC_056742.1:531358889-531476389 GCF_019279795.1 Protopterus annectens | reverse complement strand
AAGAGACCTTTTGGCTGAGTGATGTTGTACTAGGTTTTTGAGGGCAGGACATTTATTGAGGAGGCAATAGATAGAATGATAGAGGCAGAGCTGATTGTAGGTTAAGAGGTTGGGCAGTTCAAGCCAGTGGAGCTCTCTCAAAGCAGTACAGTGATGAGTTCTATATGAGCAATTTGCAGCAAAGTGGGCAATTCTGTTATAGCAGGCTTCCATTTTGCTTAGTTCAGTTTTGTTGAGATTAGTCAGAATGGGAGATGCATAGAGTAGGGTGGATAGATGTTGGGAACGAGCAATGGCTGATCTTGTGTTGTTGGTAAGAAATGGTTTGATACGGTAGAGTGATCCCAGTTTGGCATATACGTTTTTAATAGTTAAGTTGAGATGACTATCAAATTTTAGGTGGGAGTCTATGGTTATTCCCAATAGTTTAGCCTGTGCCACTGGAGTGATTGGAGTAGCATTTGTGGAGTAAAATGTGAATTGACTGTCATCAGTGTTTTTGTTAGAACTGATTATAATCATAAGCTGAGTTTTCTTTGGATTGAGGATAAGTTGGGCTTTGGTAAGGTAGTTTTCAATGTCAGAGAATGCTAGCTGATTTGTTTGCAGGAGGGTGGGAATGTTTTGTGCAGCACAAATTAAGGTAGTGTGATCTGCATACTGAATGATAGATGTATGCTGTGTGGAGGTATGGAGGTCATTTGTGAAGACTGTAAATAGTAGTGGTCCTACGATAGAACCCTGTGGAACTCCTATAGTTATGGGCAGCCGAGGAGAGACAGAATGTTCCCATTTCACAACTTGGTACCTGTCAGATAAGTAGCTTTGGAACCAGGTAAGAGTGGAATTTGATGGCTGATATTGGTTTAGTTTGTTTAGCAGGATTTGGTGTGAGACTGTGTCACATGCTTTGGACATATCCAAAAAAAGAGTTGACACCTGTAGGCCTTCATTTTTGAGACGGTTTACTGTGTCTGTGAAGCAGAGGAGGGCTGTAGTGGTACTATGGGCAGGTCTGAAACCATAGTGAGTAGGTGAGAGGATGTTGCTGTCTAGGAGATAGTTTAGCATTTGAGTATGGATGCATTTTTCTAGGATTTTGGCCAGGGGGGAGAATAAAGCAATGGGTCTGTAGTTATTAAGTTCAGTTAAGTCCCACCTTTATGTATGGGTGTAACAGGATATTTTCCAGAGTTTGGGCACATAGTTTTCAACAATTGATCTGTTTATGAGAGTGGAGACTGGGATAGCAATAGCATCTCCTGTGAGTTTCAAGAAATAGCTGGGGAGTAGGTTGGCTGCTGTTGATGAGGTTTTTAGTTTGGAGAGCATGCTTTTGATTGAAGTGGTGGAAACTGTTTGAGGGTAAAGCTTGTATTAGTGTTATTTGTGTTGGGGGGGATAGTGAGGAAGGAACTGTCCTGTGATACTAAGGATAGAATTGAGTTCACAAAGTGGGAGTTGAATTGTGTTTCGATGGGAACTTTAGTGTCAGGGGTGGTTGGTTTGGGGGTAGCCTTTTGGTTGGACTTTAGTAGCTGGTTTACATTTTTTCAAATTGTTTGGGGGTTGTGTTGGTATTTAGTTTGTAATGTTGTGTAGTAGGATTTTTTGTCCAGCCTAATGCATTTTTTTGCACGGTTGCGCAGTTCTTGGTACTTAGTTAGGCTTTGTGTTTCTTTGTTTTTTTGATAGTAAAGCCAGGCAGTGTCTCTGGACTTGAGGATTTGTTTGGTTTCTTTACTGAGCCAGGGGTTTGTAGAGGTTTTTAACCTTGATTTTGCGCAATGCAGCAACAGTGTCTAGGTGTTGTAGAAATGTTTTGTTGAAATATGCTACAGCCTGGTCAAGTGGGAGGGTATTTAGGGGGGGTCCAGTCACAGTTACAGAGTAAGGTGTTGAAGACCTCAGGAGAGAATTTTTTTGTGTTTCTAGTGGATATATAGTTAGTGGTTTTGCATATGCTTGTTTTACTACGTATAAAGTATATTGTGTTGTGGTCACTTAAGATGTCTGGGAGACTGCCTGTGTGAGGGTACAATGTGGGGTTGTTAGTTAGGACCCAGTCAAGGATGGATTCCCTTTTAGATTTTTTATCATATCTAGTTGGAATATGGACTAGCTGCTGGTAGCCATGGAGATTTATTAGATTACTTGATGGTTCTGATATACAGGTGAACCAATCTAGGTTGAAGTCCCCCAGAATAGGGGTTTCTTGTGAGTATGTGGAAGAACACCAAGATAAGAAGTCTTCAAGGCTAGCAGGTGTATTACCAGGTGGAATATAGATCACAGTTGTGGTGATGACCTTTTTAGGGTGAAGTTGAAGTTGTGAGATAAGTATGTCCCAATTATTGGGGGAGGGGAAGGAGTTTGGTAATTGACGGACAGTTAAGTTGGACTTGTACAGTAAGGCAGTTCCACCCCCTTTACGAAGTGGTCTGTCTTGTCTAATGATATTGTAACCGGTAGGGAGAACTTCTGAGTTAGCTAGGTTTTTATTTAGCCAGGTTTCTGTTAAAGCAACTATGTCTGGGGAGTAGTGTGCTATTGTGGCCTGGAGTTCAGGTATTTTATTTTTGATACTTCTAATATTAATATTTAGCATTAAAAGATGGTTGGTTTTGCTGCCCAGGGATGAAGAAAGTGGGATTGATATGTTCTGACATTTGTGTTGGAGCAGTTTGTGTTGGACAGGATGGATTTGGTCCTGGGCTGGGGTGGATATCCCCACTTATGGTGAGCCTGGTATTAAAATGGTGATACGGATGTTGGAGTTTGGTGAGGAGTGTGAGAAAGTACTGTTTTTTTTGAGTAGGAATGAGAGCATATGTGTTTAGTTATGAATTGGTCCGTTATGTAGTTCTTGAACAATTGTGGGCAGATATTATTATAATGTGTGGTGTATGTATATGAGAGTACATAATGTAGTGTTGTGCTACTAAGTTTAGGGATATTGCTAGAGTGATAACTTGTGGTGTTGTAAAGAATTATGAGAAGACAGACTAGACTTAGTTGTGCGATAGTCATGGTTATAAAGTTTAAGTTGGTTCTAGGTGGGGGGTCTGAACAGGAATTATAGGGTTGCACTATATGTGGTTGGGGAAGTAGTGTGGGTGATGTAAAAAATGCCTAGTGGGAATGAGAGTGATTGGGAGTATTTTGTATGGAGCAAGTTGGTGTGGTATAATGTGATATGACTTGAGGAGCTGTGATTGGTGGAGGTGATGTGAGGGTGAGCTGTGGGTGTGGTTGTGATTACTATAAATGTAGAGGTATAGGGGGCAGGAGGGAATAGGGGGCAGTGGAGCGGAGAGAGCCCGAGCATTAGCGAGGGCAAACGGAGCGGGGAAGAGCCCACCAAGACAAGAGAAAAAAGTAACGGGGCAGAGCCCACCAAGACAAGAGAAAAAAGTAAGTATTACTTTACAAATCTGAACACTTTAAACAAATTCCTGAGGTCTAATGGCTTACCAGTAAGTAGAATGTAATTGCTGAAGAGCACTTGTGTCCTGGTGGGAGACTAGAAATTTAAAGATGGCTCCATGCTCAGCAGGATTCTAATATAGACTTAGTATTGGGGGAGGGAGATAGCACAAGGGGTGTAAACCAGGTGGAATGCAAAGAAACCAGAGAGGCAATCAGTGGAAATCAATGAAGGCCTCAGAGGGCGTAAGTAATAATTCAAACTACCTGTAAAGTGAAGGAGAGAAGAAACAGCAAACTTTATTAAGGTTGGGAGTGTGTCTTCACATTGACTTGCTGATTAGTAACCAGTTTGTGCACAGATTAGAGTCAGGAGATACATTAGCAATGAAGGGGAATGTATAGAGATGCAAATAAACAGGCAGGCCTCCAAGTGATACAAACTAAGGCAGAAAGCACTGAGAGGGCTACTTGATGGTTAATTTAGTCACAGGGATCTGAATTAAATGTATACTGTCTATTGGACAGTTAGGATTACTGTACTAGCGGGGGGGGGGGAGGACACAAGGCTACAACAGTCAGTTTTATTAGCAAGCTGAGAACTACTAAGAAATACTGCTAATGTAATAGCTTCACTCTCATAAAACATGCAAGTAGAATGCCTGGGGGGACTGAACCTGCTCTTGAGGCTCAAAATGTATATCCTTGTTTAGTTTGCATTACTGATTCCTTCTTATACTGTATGGGTGGAGTGGCAGCCGCAGACTACAGATTTGCCTGAGTGTGCTCAGCAAACAGAATGCAATTGCTGAAGAGCACTTGTGTCCTGGTGGGAGACTAGAAATTTAAAGATACAGATACTCTATGACTGTCTTTCCACTCAATTGTATTAGAGTAACATTGCAGATTTCCTGAAAACCTTGTTTTGTTTCCCTTTAACAAAAGTATTGGTTTTATTTAATGTAATAGAAAATTAAAGTATAAACAATGAAAACTGTTACCTGTTATGGACAATTATAGCTGTGGCAAGGAAAAGCATAACATAATCTTGAATTTAATTTTTTCTACACAATCTCACCTCTACATGTTAAAAGTCTATAAAAGGTACTTACTAATATTTTATTTAATGATTTTTAAACTAGTTTTAACAGCTTTAAAATCTGTATTATATATACTAATAACCATGTCTTCACTTTAGGAATTATGTATATATGCACATATATATATATATATATATATATATATATATATATATATATATATATAAACATTATAAAAGTTAATGAAGTTACTGCCTTTCTTTTTTCTAACTCTTATATGTCTAACTTAATCCTTTTATTATGACTTATGTAGTTAATAATCTCAATAAAATCTTTAAGGCAAACAAAAAAATAAAGTGCACATAGATCTATAGGTATAGCTCTATGTTGATATACTTTGTTTCTATGTGTGTGTTTGTGTGTGTGATCGCTTGCACTGCTCTTTGAATGAAGACGTTGCTGCTGTTACAGCTGATTGAATGTGCACGTGATCGCCTGTGTTCCAGGATCAGGATTCAGTGGTGCGATGGAGTTTGCTCTTTTTCCAGCTATTTTGCAATCACATAGTTAGCATATTTAGAGCTTCAGGAATGTGTGGGTGTACAGGCCCCTTGTTTTAATGTGGTTTTGTTTGCTTACTTTCTTTGGAAGTTAGTGTATGAGATCAAGTAACAGTTTAGAAAGGAAATTTCAGTATATCTAGGTCCTCCTTAGCTAAGTCACAAGTCACACATGCTGTGGCAGGTTTGTGTTCCAGGATGCGCTTGTGCTAAGTCATGATATGCACATTTAGTAATTTAAATTTAAATGTGATTTACATTTAGTAGTGTAAATTTATTTTATTTTTATATGTAGTCACATGGAATTTTTAGGGGCTGCATTTTTAATTTGTGTTGCTTGTGGGCTTTTTTATGGCTTAGGGTCTTGATGATTAGGTTGCTATCACTTGTGTCCCCATAAAATAAATTATGTATGTATGTGTATCTTATCTATTTATCAATCTATCCAAAATTGCACTATAATGGTTTTATTAATGCACACAGCATATGCAGTGCAAGCACATTTCTTCATTATATGGCATGCTTTAGACAAAATCAGTCAGTTTCTCATTTAAATGAAAACTCTTTCATTGCAAATGTTCAAATATTTTCAAACAAGGTAGAGTCCTTTTTCTTTACGTTCAGGCCTACAAATAATACATTTTCAGAAATTCACAATACCTGGTACACATCCACAGACCTAACATATTTCTGAATGTGGTGTTCTGCCTATAATGCTTCATTCATGAACTCCCATATACATCGGCCTTCATACGTCTGCTCAGATTACTCATGCTCATCCATGACTTTAGTCCTGAATTAACCTATACTCCCCATGGACATTCCTTCCACAGTAGGCCTCTGGCCCCAGGCAATCTATTTTTTATTTATTTTACACATTGTTAACTTGGTAGGCCAACTGGAATACTGTCTGGCCACACAGTAGACAAATGGAGATGGAAGGAACCAAACCCTGTACCCTTGACTACAGGAAGCAGCCTGTTCACAGCTCAGAAACTTAATTCTCTGCATCATCTTCTGGAATCTATGCCTCCTCTCCACACCACACTCAGACTGTCTCGCATAACTGCTAGTGAAGATACTTTCCTCACTCAGGAGCTCTTCCTCTCAACAGTATTCTTAGGCTGTCTCTCACAGACACTGTTGAGGACCCCTTCCTCACTCTGCTAAAAATAATGCCCTGTAGTGACTTTGCTACAGGACAGTAGGATCATCTACCATCTTCTAGACGCTGGGTTATTTAACTATAGTCTTCTCTGCAGACTCCATTCAGACTCCAGTCTGGGAATTTTATAGTGGCAGCTCCAGCCTAACTCTACCTTAATAGTTTCTGATAGACAATTTAACCCCTTGTTCATCTTTCCAAACTAAATCATATCACATAATCCACCAAATTCAGATACAGGAGATGCCAGCTGAGAGACCACATCAGTTCCAGCCACGGCAAGGCCAGCTGCTTGACCTTAAAGCACAATCTGATCAGGAATTTCTTCTGTTCCAGAAGCAACTCCTTATCTTTATGCTCTTCCCTGGCTCACCTTGAACAGATGGGGTCTTTCAGTCCCCCATTTATGGACTGACTCACGCTGACTCTTAATTTTGTACCGATTCCTGAATTCTACTGATCTTATGGTCCATGTAACACTGCCACACTTTCTTTTTTTCCACCATTCTTTTTTGAGCATACTAATGCTTCACTGGTGTAGCATTACACATGCAACATTATTCACAACATTATCCATGGTTTGGAATATGTTGTTCATATCATGCACTGATTAAAACAGTCTGTTCATATCACACTTTAGAGCAGTCAACCACATAACACCATCCCTAGCAGAATGTCTAAACTGACAGCATTTGTAACATTTAAGTCCATGCTGTTTATGAATCATTTCATTCAACTTCTGTCGCATACCATCTTTTTGCGAAAAGTAATAATTCTTGGATTAAGTGTCCTTATTATTTTTATGGCTGCATTAGAACATCTTCTCACCGAAGGATGCCTTTCATCATCAGTTTTGTCTCAGTTATTGGCCTCTTCCTGTTTTTATCTTTCATGGATTAGCCCAGAATAAGAAGCAAGTGTTTTTTCATTTTGCATTAGTTTATTTTTTGCTTTCTGAAAATCATCTCCCACTATTTCAACAAGTTTCTCATGAAACTTTCTGTAAATTTTACATTCAGCCTCCAAGCTTTTACACCTTGTGATTAGCTTGAGAATGGCACCATACTGTCCTAATTAACTCGAGAATGGTACCATACTGTCCTAATTAACTCGAGAATGGCACCATACTGTCCTAATTAACTCGAGAATGGCACCATACTGTCCTAATTAACTCGAGAATGGCACCATACTGTCCTAATTAACTCGAGAATGGCACCATACTGTCCTAATTAACTCGAGAATGGCACCATACTGTCCTAATTAACTCGAGAATGGTACCATACTGTCCTAATTAACTCGAGAATGGTACCATACTGTCCTAATTAACTCGAGAATGGCACCATACTGTCCTAATTAACTCGAGAATGGTACCATACTGTCCTAATTAACTCGAGAATGGTACCATACTGTCCTAATTAACTCGAGAATGGCACCATACTGTCCTAATTAACTCGAGAATGGTACCATACTGTCCTAATTAACTCGAGAATGGTACCATACTGTCCTAATTAACTCGAGAATGGTACCATACTGTCCTAATTAACTCGAGAATGGTACCATACTGTCCTAATTAACTCGAGAATGGCACCATACTGTCCTAATTAACTCGAGAATGGTACCATACTGTCCTAATTAACTCGAGAATGGTACCATACTGTCCTAATTAACTCGAGAATGGCACCATACTGTCCTTATTAGCTCAAGAATGGTACCATACTATCCTGATTAACTCGAGAATTGTACCATACTGTCCTTATTAGCTCAAGAATGGTACCATACTATCCTGATTAACTCGAGAATTGTACCATACTGTCCTTATTAGCTCAAGAATGGTACCATACTATCCTGATTAACTCGAGAATTGTACCATACTGTCCTTATTAGCTCAAGAATGGTACCATACTGTCCTAATTAACTTGAGAATGGTACCATACTGTCCTTATTAGCTCAAGAATGGTACCATACTGTCCTAATTAACTCGAGAATGGCACCATACTGTCCTAATTAACTCGAGAATGGTACCATACTGTCCTTATTAGCTCAAGAATGGTACCATACTGTCCTAATTAACTCGAGAATGGTACCATACTGTCCTAATTAACTCGAGAATGGCACCATACTGTCCTTATTAGCTCAAGAATGGTACCATACTATCCTGATTAACTCGAGAATTGTACCATACTGTCCTTATTAGCTCAAGAATGGTACCATACTATCCTGATTAACTCGAGAATTGTACCATACTGTCCTTATTAGCTCAAGAATGGTACCATACTATCCTGATTAACTCGAGAATTGTACCATACTGTCCTTATTAGCTCAAGAATGGTACCATACTGTCCTAATTAACTTGAGAATGGTACCATACTGTCCTTATTAGCTCAAGAATGGTACCATACTGTCCTAATTAACTCGAGAATGGCACCATACTGTCCTAATTAACTCGAGAATGGTACCATACTGTCCTTATTAGCTCAAGAATGGTACCATACTGTCCTAATTAACTCGAGAATGGTACCATACTGTCCTAATTAACTCGAGAATGGCACCATACTGTCCTTATTAGCTCAAGAATGGTACCATACTATCCTGATTAACTCGAGAATTGTACCATACTGTCCTTATTAGCTCAAGAATGGTACCATACTATCCTGATTAACTCGAGAATTGTACCATACTGTCCTTATTAGCTCAAGAATGGTACCATACTGTCCTAATTAACTTGAGAATGGTACCATACTGTCCTTATTAGCTCAAGAATGGTACCATACTGTCCTAATTAACTCGAGAATGGCACCATACTGTCCTAATTAACTCGAGAATGGTACCATACTGTCCTTATTAGCTCAAGAATGGTACCATACTGTCCTAATTAACTCGAGAATTGTACCATACTGTCCTTATTAGCTCAAGAATGGTACCATACTGTCCTAATTAACTCGAGAATGGTACCATACTGTCCTTATTAGCTCAAGAATGGTACCATACTATCCTGATTAACTCGAGAATTGTACCATACTGTCCTTATTAGCTCGAGAATGGTACCATACTGTCCTAATTAACTCGAGAATGGTACCATACTGTCCTTATTAGCTCAAGAATGGTACCATACTATCTTGATTAACTCGAGAATGGTACCATACTGTCCTTATTAGCTCGAGAATGGTACCATACTGTCCTAATTAACTCGAGAATGGTACCATACTGTCCTTATTAGCTCGAGAATGGTAATATACTGTCCTGATTAACTTGAGAATGTTACCATACTGTCCTGATTAAGTCGAGAATGGTACCATACTGTCCCGATTAACTCAAGAATGGTACCATACTGCCCTGATTAACTCGAGAATGGTACCATACTGTTCATCCATCATGCAACCGATGCTTTGTTTCTCTCCTGGCAAAACATTGACAAGGCTTCCATTCTGTTTACATGTCCTTCTAGCTTTTGTATGTCTTGACTATGGATATCAATTCACATGTATTACACTTTTGTGTCTGATTACCTCCACTGAATGAGTGCCAACTTCACTTTTGATATTTCAAAGAAAACATACCTTCTTTTGTGTCATCTCCCTTTCCAACCTTTTTTTTTTCATGAGCTGACCCAATGTATCTTTTTTCCATGAAAAACTTCATTTACAGACAAAAAACAATTTATACAAACAGTCCAATCCTCGTGCATAGTGCACATTCTTCCAATTCACCAGTGGCTGGGATCTTATATTCTGACTATTTTATCCCATATACCTAACTGATACATTTCAACACAGCCCAGTACTGGTTAATAACAAACAGTGAAATTCAAATAGTTCAGAAAAAAGATTTAAAGTCAACCCCCCTACATGAACGATTATGCTAATTCAATTGATGCTCATCTTTCCACACCACTGTATGCCACTAAAAATCCTTAATTGGCTTAAACTTCCCCACAATCTCAGATATCTCCAACTAAATGTTACACACAAAATACTGTTTAAACCTCAAGCTTACCCTGCTCTAATTTCCATTTTCTCCCAATATAATGCCAATAGGACATTGCGATCCGAAAATCAACAACTATTGCAAGTCCACAAACCTAAGCGACCTGCTGGCCATCTCCTTTACTCTTGAAGTATAGCAAACATTTGAAATAGTCTTGCCCTAAGTATCCGCATTACTAAAAATTCCAACACCTTTAAACAAGCCCTTCATACTTCATACTCACCTTCACTCTACCTGGAATTGGAACTATACTCAGCCTCCTCCCCCATAACCTGGTTTTTATTTTTTATTTTTCTCTACATTTTCTGAACCACTTACCTTCTCTATTCCACCCCTGCTTTACTCCCGTTCTCTCACCACATCCCCTGTCCTGTTTCACTCTCTCTTCGTCCTTTCACTTTCTGACAAACTCTAATCTCCATTTATTTATTTTTACTCCTCTCCCTCTTCAACTATTTTCTGCATACTGTCACTCATCTACTCTTCCCCATACCCCCTGTACCCCCTGTATGCATTACCCTCTGTATGCATTACCTGTCGCTCCCCTTCACTGCTACCTTTATTTCAGTTACTTTGTTCCATTCTGTCATTTGCCCACTAGGTGGTGCTCCTAGGTAGCCTCAGGCCATTACTTCTTCACCCCACTTTTTCCTAGCCTCTTACCTGGATCTTGTCCCTGACTGCTCCCCAGACTAGCTGCTCTACCTCCTGTTTTGTGTTGGTGCTCTTATTCCTTTCCTTCTACACCCTATAGCTCCATAATTTCTCTTCTATCTCCCCCCACTCCTCTATCCATCTCTACCTCCAACCTGCTCTTCCAAACTCTACTTGCCACTGCCCACCTTCACTGCACCTGGAACCTGCTACATCTCTGATTGTCTCTGCTACCTTTTACTTTACCTGCTCTAACCTGCTCCGTTTGTCCTGCAGGCTCACTCCACTCACCTACCCTACCCCAATTCTCACCCACCCCCAGTGCTATTAAACTTAAACATAACAATCCACACCCACGTAATTAATCTCCCTATCACCTTAGACTTCTAATTGAGAACTTCTCCCATAACTATCTCCTTAATCATCCCCACCATTTTTTACTAAGGTACAATTATCCCTCTAAACTACCAGACCACACCTTATTTATTTACTTTGTCTTACTTTTTACATTACCTCACTAAACCTATTTTCTAAAATGACCTTCTTACATAACTCTCACCTTAAAAATT
Organism: Protopterus annectens; assembly: GCF_019279795.1. Taxonomy (NCBI): domain Eukaryota; kingdom Metazoa; phylum Chordata; order Ceratodontiformes; family Protopteridae; genus Protopterus; species Protopterus annectens. The sequence continues at coordinate 531,464,991 of NC_056742.1, read as the reverse complement.
ATCTTTTTATAACTTCTTCATTACTATTCCTAACTTTACCCTACACCCTAACCCTCTATGAGCACTTCTCTCTAGTTAATAATAAATATCCCCACCAACAAACTATACCAAACTCACACCTCAGCTCTCTCTCCCATAGCAATATAACCTCCACTTCAGTTTACTTACTCTCAAAGTTTCATAGATCTTCTCATATTACCTACCTCCCCAGCAAGTTAAGCTCACCCAAGTACATAAAGACTGTACTAAAACATCCTATTCATATTTTATTAGATGGAGATATTCATCCTAACCCTGGCCCTAATCAACAAATTTACAATAACCAACAAAATATCAATAATCCACAAACACAAACACCTGATGGAATTTCTACCTCCACACAATTAGGTAACTCTCTCAAAATAGCTCAACTTAACATCCGTAGCATTAACAACAATCTCAGTCAATTACATGCTCTTTTACAAGTTCATGCATTTGATATCCTTTGTCTTACAGAAACTTGGTTAAAACCCTCTACTCATGACCTAGAAATAACCCCATCTGGCTACAACATCCTCAGATGTGACCGTACTTCCAAAACGGGTGGTGGTATAGCTATCTTGTATAAATCAGAACCTCAAGTTTCATCCTATAATGCACCTCTACCTCCTAATAACAATGCCAAAACCCTTACTATTAAACTACAACTTAATAAATCTAAATCTATTTTTATAATCTATACGTATATCCCACCTGAAAATAATACTAATACTCTTGAAAACATTCTTAGTAGCCTTTCCACCCTACCTCCTCAAGAAACAATAGTACTAGGTGACTTTAATATTGACTGGACTACCTGTAGCTCCCCTAATCCTAACACCCACATTAATCTTTATGGTTTCACCCAAATAATAAACACCCCCACAAGAATCCACAAACCTAGTAATAAAGAAACCACTCTTGACTGGATACTTGTAAATAGTCATCCTGAAACCTATATACCAGGAACACTACCTGATGACATTAGCGACCATGTTTTAACCTATATAATAAGGCAAAAGGCTCATAATCCTACCAATAACACCTTTATAACCTTTCGTACAAAAAAAACTTCCAAGTAGATAGCTTTCAAAACTAACTAAAAGCCTGTAACTGGTCACCTCTGAAGCACCTCAAACTAGATGAAGCTGTTTCTTACTTTAATACTAAATTCCTACAAATCCTGGATCCCCATGCCCCCCTTCGATTCTCCAGAGTCAGGACCAAAGCAGCTCCATGGCTCACACAACAAACCAAGGAAAAAATGCTCCTACGAAACAAAATATGGGCCAAATGGAGAGCCACGAAGAGCTCTGCAGACCATCTACTCTTTAAACAGCTAAGAAATACAACCAAAAAGGACATTATCTTAGACAAAAAAAATTATTATCTCCACCTTCAACAATCTCATACAAAAAACCCACAAAAGTTCTAGTCAGGCATCAATAAACTTCTCCAACCAGGACATTCCAAAACTCCAGCCCCAACTTCAATTCCTCATGATAATCCTTTGCAAATAGCTGATGCCTTCAATAATTACTTCACTGAAATTATTCAAAATCTTGCAAAGACACTCCCTCCCAGTCCTCCCAACCCTTTACAAAACATAAACAGTCCAGTGCCCTCCTTCCACATACAACCTTTATCAACATCCTTTATCTGCAAGCTCCTTTTAAAACTTAAGCCTTCTACCCCTTCTGCTGATCGCCTGCCAGCTGAATATCTTCAAATAGCTTCCAAAGTCATAGCTTATCCCATATCCATCCTTATAAACCGTACCATCACAGAAGGTAGCATCCCATCCATATGCAAAGTCTCCCACATTATCCCTTTACATAAAGGAGGCAAATCCATTAATATCTCCAATTTCCGTCCAATTGCATTACTTTCCCCACTTGCCAAAGTAATGGAAAAATGTATTCATCATCAACTACTTCAACACCTGCTCGACAACAATTTACTTGCCAACTGCCAGCATGGCTTTAGGCCCTTTCATAGTACAACCACTGCCCTGCTAACTTTTGCTGACTGTATAAACAGAAATTGAAATAATAATTCTCTGTCTTCCGCATTATTTATTGACCTATCAAAAGCCTTTGATATGGTTAACCACAACTTACTAATCAGTGTACTTAAAGCACAATCTCTTGATCCCCAAGCAATACTTTGGTTTACATCTTATCGAAAAAACAGACGTCAAGCAGTGCTCTGGGATAATAACCTATCCACACCCCTCCCCATAAACATTGGAGTCTCACAAGGCTCTATATTAGGCCCTCTTTTATTTTCCATTTTTATTAATGACCTTAATACTGTTTTTCCTCAAGCCACCTGTATTCAATATGCCGATGACTCTACTCTAATATGTTCTTCTAATTCATCAATCTCTCTTCAAACCCTTACCCAAACAGTATTTAACACTGTTGAAAATTGGTTTTCTGACCATTGCCTCCTCCTTAACCCCAAAAAAAAAACAAAATTGTTACTTTTTGCTCCCACCCAAAAGTCTCCATCTATCCACTTCACAATTATCTCTAACAATGGTAACACTATTTCCCCTGATACTACTACACGTCTCCTGGGCATTACTATAGATAATAACCTCAGTTATAATGATCATATCAGCAATACTATACTGATGGTCAATAAAAAACTTGGCTCCTTGTATAGAATTAAACCTTACATCACACCTCTAGCTAGAACCACCATTGCCCAGACCCACCTCACTTCTACCCTATTCTATACTTCTGCTATATATACCAATCTATCAAAATCTAATCTAAGTAAGCTCGAAACTAGCTATAACAATATAGCAAGATTTGCCACTGGCACCCCTTTTAGAACCCACCACTGTCACAACCTTAAATAACTCGGGTGGTCTGAACTACAAAACCAGCTGGTGTATAATCAACTAGTGATCACACAAAAAACCCTTCATCACCCAAATAATACTCCAATCCTCTCTAACCTAATCACCCCATATAAAAATCTTGCGACACTTTGTTCAGCTAATAAGTTACTAATCGCCAATATCAAATCTAATAATAAAGCTGGAGACTCCCTTTTTACCAACAGTGTGGGAAAAATATGGAACAAGCTTCCGATGTCACTCACATCTCTCTCATCTACATCTCTCTACAAAAAACACCTCAAAGAACTTATGAAAAATCATTGGCTCTGTCCCTGCACTAAACCTGACTGAACCTCACTTTTCCTATTACTAACTCTTCTTGCCATATGCCCTCCTTATGGGCGTTGTCCCCTCTCTAACTTTAATCCTAGAAGCTAACTTTATTCCAGCCCTCATGTGTAACATTTGTTCTCTACCCTCAACTCGTGTTCCCCTACTTTGACTTACAAATGGCAACATTAGAACCTCAAGTGTACCTGTACCTCCTTATATCTAAAACCCATGCAAAGACTCTAAACTACTCTTCCTCTTCTTAGACAAACTTTTTATTTAATTATAACCCATACACTATTAAATTCTCTTATATAGAACTTTAGTAACTTTTAAGTATTACATACAGTAATTTTGCTATATTTGGAGCTTATCTCCACATGAAAGCTATTAGTGTAAGTAGTGAATTTTTATTTTGTAATTTCTATTTTTGTAATTTTATTATGTTTGGAGCTTATCTCCCTGGGCCTCTACTGAAAATGGACATGTATCCAGCTAGACTAGCCTAGTCAACAAATGTAAAATAAAAATAAATAAAATAAAAATATTAATTCTTCACTTGTACAATCTTTTAACTTGTTATCGCATCCTTTTTAATAATGTTATATGTTATAGCCACTTTCAAACTTATCTACCTGCTCTATACATTTATTTTATACTACTTAAAATTGTAGTTTTATTCCTTGTATTTACATTGTTTAAATATTTTGAAATGTAGGTAATTGTACTATATCAATTTTACTTGTGGCGCTTTTCTCCCAGGGCCTCCACTAAAAATGGGCTCTACTTGCCTAGTGGACTATCCCAGTAAACAAATGCCAATACATACATATATCCATACATAAATGAATAAATAAATTCCTCACCTAATCAACTATTGTACCACCCACACCCAAAGTCCACATAATCTTTTAACACATCTTTCATTTAACCATTATAACCACTGCTACTGACTCTGCTACTGATTTCAAATAAGCCCCACTTAGATGTGTCCTGGAAGGTGGGCAATTTACTCACCAAAAATAACGCACCAGTCTCACCTATAAAACCTCTGTATCATAATGTAACTGACCAACCTATGTGCACCAAAACCAAATACAACCACCCATCATAGCTTAAAATATATTTATATTACTTAACAAACACAAGAACAGAAAAAAATATTTATATTGTATACAACCTTTCTTCCCTTACATCCACAAACCTCAAATCCTGTATGTTTGCTACCATTTATCTCTCGCTCACCATAAAAGTTTGGGTCTAATTGACCACAAATTCCAAGTTGGTCTATTTTCAATGGCTAAGGCTGTCAAACCACACAAACCATTAAACCTTCAGTAATCCAATTTACATAACCCCTTTCAGCCAGCCTATCCTTCAGTTTTAGCTAATCAGAGAACCTACTAGTGTATTTTTCATTCTGTCTTCCCCATAACCTTTCTCCCTCTTCCATTACCTGATCAATTAATGCAAACAATTCCTTAACAGAAGGGAATTCTGCTGTCTTCCACCTCCCCCTTATTGCCTTTTTTGCCAGCAAAAATATTATCTATTATAATTCTTCTAAACATGAACTTTGAAAACGACCAGTTCCTTCCCCCAAGAAAAATGTTGCCATCATCAATGGAGACCCTCACTTCTCAGCTCCTCTAATATTATCCCTAATTGAACCCTAAAAGTATTCATCTCTTTGCAGCTCCAAAAATAATGCACCCATGTCCCTGTGCCCTCAGTGCATCTCCATCAGTTACTATTTGCAACAGGAAACATTTTCTGAATTTTTGTCTCGGGAGTAAAAATACTTATGTAAGCCCCTCCAGGCAAAGATTCAAAAACACCCATTTCTTATTACTTTAACTGACCTCAAGCAATCGAGCTCCCAACCTACCAGATGAATGCTAATACCTAGCAGACTATTTCAACCACTTAAAACAGGGGTACATTCTTTTGGTTCTATATTATAAAAACAAAGTTTCACAACTTCTAACACCTTATGGGTGACACCATATGAGCGAAGTTGTGAAACTTCGAAACAAAAATAAAAAAATGTAAAAATTAAACAAAAACCTACCTGATCACTCTGAGCAGGGGGGGCAAGCCCTTCTACACCCCCGCTACTTAAATATACCAACTCCAAGATCGCATTACGTTGAAGTAAAGGGAAGAATTCCCTAAGGCAATCTCCGTTCACACTTGCGAGGTTTTCAGTATTCGTCCATTTGGTGTCGCCCATATGGTGTTCGAATACTGAAATCCTCGCCTTTATATTATAGACCCCATTATTTTAGCTTCACTTTATAAATCCTATTATCCTCCTTTCCAAAGCCCCCTTCTTTTTAAATTCTGCTGCACACTGGATTAACCATGGGGCGTTCCTCTTGTCTCTCCTTTTTATTTATGGGTTTCTCCAACATTCACTTCAAAGCATGATAATATAAAAATCCATGAGAGGGGAAATCATATTTGCTAGCCACATCTTCCCAACTCAGAAGCTTGCTTCCTCTGACATTTGTTCCCTAAACTTCAAATTGTTGCCCAATTTACACCATACCAACTCTGAATCTCCATCATTCCTCTTACTGACCATCTTTGCACTAACCAAGTGCAATACTAAGGTAGCTCATCTACCACACTGAGGGACTGTTAAGTGCAATATACAAACTGTGCAATAATTCAGTCTAATCATGGATATGCTGCTATTGTTTCAATTTTACTTTGACAATATTTCCTTCATATTATTTCTTGTCTTCCTTGTCTCCTGTTCTGGGAAGTGTGTGGGTCATTGCTGTCTTACTTTATACTTACTAATTGCTACTTATTAAATGTCTACTGTGATATTTTATTAATTTTTCTCTATCTATATGTGTAACTATTTCCTGCATTGAGAACAAAGCATTGTAACTTCGTTCAGCTACTCTGCTGTGTAGTTCTGCATGACAATAAAGTTTTCTTTGACTTTGACTTTGAATTAACTCCTTCCCTGTAATATCAAGTAATGGGGAAGCAACGAGGTTTAGTCTCCCTACTCTACAAAATCTGCAAAAAAAATCTACATTTTCCAGCCAAGAAACTGTCTCCACTAGCATATCCTTCCACCCAGCATCAAAGTTAGATGGATTACATCCGGCCTAGTGAGAGATTTGCAGAGCCTGAGCATGTGCGTCTAAATCAGGAAACTGCCCTCTCTGTATATCAGGGGTTTTAACTTCCTCCAACTAACTATTTTTGCTGTCCCCCAAAAGATATCTTGCCTCCATGCCTGCAACATACTCACTAACGACATTTCTGGTGTGTGCCAAAATACTTGACCTAAGTGCAGAATATGGGGCACCACATGGCACTGCGATACCTGCACCTTGTGATCCAAACTCAGATACTTCTACTTACTCAAATCTGCCTTAATTTCGCACAGCACCTCATCATATAATTTATGCCTAGAATCTTCAAATGGTTTTGACAGCCAACCCCAAGATATTTAAAATCCTTTTGTCTGTTCCACTCTGAAAATATTTTCTCCAATTCCCCATGACTAACAATATTTATTCATGCTACTCTCATTTTGTCTTAGTTAACTTTATAACCAGCTAAGCATTTTTTGACAAGATTATTAAAGGTCCTTCTACCCCAACAAACTCACACATTGATCTATTTCTATCAAACTACCAGTACTTGGACCATCCCCACATCCAGAAGGGATATGAACGCGTTATAATCATGATTCAGAATGGTTATGGGGCAGTATAAACCTACTCTTGTGAGGTCATTCCCCTCCTTAGGCAAAACTATTGTAAGTCCTGTCTGCTAGGAATTTGTCACTTTCCTTTCCAAAAGCACCTGCTTAAACAGCTGAGTCCATGTCGTCACCAATTTTAAATCTCCTTAATGAGTATCGTAACTTTTCCTGAGACTTCCCACCCTTTTGCAAGAAGGTGGCTTCATTAACTTTGTTTTCAGTTACATACTAAATCAATGTATCCTTTTGGTGAGTCAGCTAACTGTGGAAGTCTCCCCCCAATAAGGAGAAATCCACTATATCTAATCCATACCTCACAGCATTCTCCTCTTCCTCCTTATACAGGGATTCATAAAAAAACCTTAAAAGCCCACTAAATTTCATCAAGATCAGGCACCTAATCTTGTCTATTCTTCTTCCAAATTCTGCCTGCCACCCTTTCCATCCAGTGTTGTGTGAGTCTAGCAGCGAGAGCCCTACCAGCTTTGGGGGTACCACCATTCCCCACTTCCCATGAAACTATTTGTTGTGCTCATATCCTATCATCTTCATACCTCTGAATCTCCTCCCCCTTCCCCTTTCTTAAATGCTCCTGCTCCTTCAACATTAGAGGTTCAGCTGTTACCTGAAGTTAGCTTAACTCCTTTAGCACCTGCCTTCTCCTCTCCCTAACTACTCTCTAACATTACAACACCTCGTGTTGGATTTCTCTCATAATATTCTGTTTTAAATTGTCCCAAGTCTCTGAGCTAACCTGCTCCACTTTATCCAGATCATTACGCAACAGCTTTTGCACCCACAAGGAGAATCTTTCATCCTTCATACAACAGAGGGAAAATCTCCAGTTTCTTTCCACATAGCCCTGCTGTTTAATGTCCAATTGATTTCTAAAGAAAGATGTGGTCAGAGAATATCATACGACCAACAACTCCACCCCAAACAGATCTGACTGTTCTGTCAAATTGAAAATCTTACCAAGTCTGCACCATTTGCCCCATTTAAAGCTAAAGCAGGTGAACCATTCATCACCTCCTTCCCCTCCTTAGACTAGATGTCAGCAAACTCAAGTGACCTTATAAAGCCTTTCTGTTTCCTTACCTCTTAATTTAAACCTACTATTTTGTGCTCTCCCCTCTTCAGGGCCAAAAAACATATTCCAGACACCAACCAGAACCACTTCCATGAAATGTGACATCTTCAAAATCCTTTCACAAACATCTCTATAACCTATGAAACGTAAAAACAATAACAACTGGATAACACAGTCCTGAAGGATGTACACCGGAACACACTGCTCGTACACCAGGATAAGTAAAGTTGAATTTAATGAATTCCACACAATATAAAAGTACAGGTTAAGCGCTTTCAACTGTAGCACACAGTCTTCCTCAGAACAATGTATTAAAACAAGGTATATGAATTTATACCCATCTACACAGGATAATAGGATAATAAGATAACTACCTCAAAAAAACGCCAACATTTGTTAAAGGCATATTGTTCTAATATACAACCTGTATATTTGTTAATACTACACATAACAGACAGACAATAAATGGATTGTCAAAACACTGACATACACGTAAAAACAATGTGTGTATTTTTTTAAAAATATATATATATAAATGTGTATCTCTATTAATCATGCTAATGAAACAATGCATGTATGTAAGCTATGACCATTAACCAACAAAAAAATATGTTTAAATATCAAAACAATGGTCATAAGAAATCAAAATATGACTGAAAAACAGCAATATATAGATAGTATCTATACACAAAATATATGAGATAAAGTGTGTATAGAATGAATTGTGTATAGAATGAATGTGACACCTATCAATAATGCTGTACCAATACAATAGAATAATACAGTGCAAAAATATAAAATATAAAATACAAAATATAAAATACAAAAAACATACAATAAAATGAGAATAGCTTAAAATACGATTTAGGATGCAATATCCATACGCCCAAGTGTAGTTGGCAGAAAATTGTCATAATAACATGTCATGAAAACATTAAAAAAGGTTTAATGCTGATGAAATCATTCAAACCCGGTTTCCGGGTTGAATCAGTTAGTATCTGCCATCTACTTTCTTTAAGGGCCAATTCCACTTTCCAATTTCCTCCATAGGGGGAAATATAAACCTGATCTATAATACTAAAATGGAAACTATGATCACTACCTTTGTCTAAAATGTGCCTGTATAAAGCATTTTTGTTATCGCACTTTTGTATCCTGTACTGATGTTCATACAACCGTTTCTTCAACTGTCTCTCCGTTTTTCCTATGTAATGGGCATTGCATTGTTTGCAGAGAGCCACATACACTACGCCCTTAGTATCACAGTTTCTATAACCTACATTGGGAGGTCTATACAGAGAAACTATTATTAATGTTGACCCGTTACAAATGCCCTTCCCATGGCACTAAACAACCATCCTCTTCTTCCAACCTATCCTCTACAGTAACAGGCAGTCATTTATCCAATACAATCAGTACCCCATCTCTCCCATGCCCCCAAATAACTTCCCTGACATAATATAATAGACCCTTTTCTTGCCATCTTCTCCTGCTCTATCTTGGTCAGGTGCATTTCTTGTAATTAAACAATACATTGTATATTTTAAAATATGATACACTGCCACCCAAGGGGTTAAATGGTGAATGTAATTGGAAGTTCATGATTTGAAATATGTTGAACAGTTTAATTGTTTAATGAAGTGTAATTGTTTAATTATTTAATTGATAGGTATATTTTGGGAGGATTATTCATTATTGTTTTTTACTCATTGAATGCATTTTGTAGAGGCACTAGTGGAATAAACTGATTAATTTGGATCTGTGGTGGTTGTTTTTTCCTATTTGCTCTTTGGTAGTCCATTTGGTGGTGTTTTCATGGATCCAGATCCATCTAATAACATTCCACATATTTTTCAAGATGAAAATACAGATGGCTGTCAGCGGTCAATAGAACAATACGTTATTCACACTGAAGACTGGTCTAATTGACCAGATGAAGCTCTGGTTAAAATTTGGGAAGAAAGAAATCGTAGAGTTAATAATTCTTTCCCCACAGTGGATGTGTCTGCAATGGTATTGGTTTAACTTCAGGATATCTGCAATAAGTTGGAAAATGTTTTATTTAAAGAAACAAATGTACATTTTAACATCATGAGCCTTAGAGATATCTAGAACTGGATATTACACCCAGGGGCTTAAGAGCTTTTAAGAGCCTGAGTACACAGTTTGATTTAAATGATGAGGATGATAAGAGCTTTAAAGTTGGGTGGATTGCAGCTGCATATCGGCGTTCTATTGAATAGCTCACATCGGCGTTCTATTGAATGGCTCACATCGGTGTTCTATTGAATGGCTCACATCGGCGTTCTATTGAATGGCTCACATTGGTGTTCTATTTAATGACTCACATCGGTGTTCTATTGAATGGCTCACATCGGTGTTCTATTGAATGGCTCACATAGGAGTTCTATTGAATGGCTCACATCGGCGTTCTATTGAATGGCTCACATTGGCGTTCTATTGAATGGCTCACATCGGTGTTCTATTGAATAGCTCACATCGGTGTTCTATTGAATGGCTGACATTGGTGTTCTATTGAATGGCTCACATTGGTGTTCTATTGAATGGTGCACATTGGCGTTCTATTGAATGGTTCATTTCGGCGTGCTATTGAATGGCTCACAGTTTTTATTGAAAGAGACCAACTCAAGCAGAAAAAAAATGGAGGATGAGGCACTTAAAATTTATTTGGAACTACACCAACAGGTTAGTCCCAGTCATTTGGACACTTTACTGGCTGAAATCAATGAAAAATTGAAGTCCTATGAGTTGGACTGAATAGAAAAAAGAACAAACTGAAACGTGATCTACGTGACTATGAGAATGGTAGAGTTCCTATGGAAACATAAACCAAGAGGAAGCATGTCATCGCATCCTAGAAAAGGTTTTAAAAGAGCTTCTGGTGTGTCATTATCCTCTTCTGATGATACCACTATGGCAATTGAATGGAAAAGCGAAGGGGGGGTCTTTCCACCACTGCTGAGGGCTCAGAATCCAGCTGTTTTGAATGAACGGTTTCAGAGGGATGGAGATAATGAAGAACTTCCATGGTCCAAACTGGAGAAAAAGATGTAGAAATGCCTGGGGAAAATTTAATGGTGGGGAAGGACAGTCTGATAATGGCTATAAAAAAACTAAATGGTATTAATGTCTCTGGGACTAATTCTTTAGTTATTAATTTATCAGCGTATGAATTATCTAATATCGGTTTTAAAGTCGGGTTTAAAGTTTGTGCCAATGGTACTTCCTCCTCCTCCTCATATTTTTAAATGTGAAATATTTAGACTGGTGAGGAAACTGCATCTTCAATATCTTTTTAATCAACAGGAGAGTGAATGTGATTTACATGATTTGAATGATTTAAATAATAGTAAATACACTTCATTTTATTCATTAACTTCTGATACGAATAACATGCTACCTGAGGAGATTAATGCCTATTGTAGGTTAGACACTTCCACAGTTCCAATTAAAGGTATGTTTATACCCCCTTTTAATAATGAGGGCATTCAAAGTCTTACTGCTTTTACATATGTTGTTGAAAAGTTGTTTATGGATTTTTATAAATCTAAAAATATTGTTGTTTACAACCTTACTAAGGATCAATGGAACGCTCTGAATTATTTAAAAGATAACAGGGAATGGGTAATTAAGCCCATGGATAAGGGGAATAAAATTATTGTATTAAATCATACACAATATGCTAAAATGTGTTATAAACATTGAATGATATGTTGGTTTATGAAAAATGTGATATTTTGAAATATAATGAAACCTTGAAAAATATGTTCTATTATTAAATAAGGGTGTGCACTTGGGTTATTTTTCAAAAATGGATCTGGAGAAAAAAATTAGTTCTAAAGGGTGTGAGGTAGCAGCTTTTTATTGTCTCCCTAAAGTTCATAAAGGGATAGAGAATCTTAATGGGCACCATATACGTTTGGCACAAAAATACTTTTTCCATAACTTAGGAATTTATTTGCATGAATATTTAATGCCAACAGTATGGAAAATTCCCTTATATATTAAAGATACACAGGGTTTCTTGGATAAGATTACTAAAATTAGGTGGGAAGATGACTTGTATTGGCCAGTTATGGATGTTAAGAGCTTATATACTAATATATAACACCAGCATGGTGTGGAAGCTCTTTATTATTTTCTGGTGATGATGCTAGGTCAGATTATGTGTTTGACATGTTAATGTGTTTTAGGGTGGCAACGGTGGTGCAGTGATTAGCATTGTTGCCTCACAGCAAGAGGTTCTCTGGTTCAATCCTCGGCTGGGATGCCTTCTGTGCGGAGTCTGCATGTCCTCCCTGTGGTCGCATAGGTTTCCTCTGGGTGCTCCAGTTTCATCCCACATCCCAAAGACATGCTGTAGGTGGATTGAACACTCCAAAATTGGCCCTAGGTGTGAGTGTGTGTGTGTGTGTGTGTGTGTGTGTGTGTGTGTGTGTGTGTGTGTGTGCCTTCAGTGGAAGGTTGGGCACTGGGCTGGCAACTCAACACTGTAAAACTCCACTGCCAATCATGAGCGGACAGGTGATCCGCTGTGTCAACCCCTAACCAGGAAAAGCCGAAAGAAGAAGAAGACTTGTTAATGTGTTTTCTTAAAAATAACTTTTTTACATTTAATTCTGAATTATATCAAATTCAAGGAACGGCTATGGGGGCTTCTTTTTCCCCCATGTATGCAAACATTACTATGGCTCTTTTTTGAGCTGGAGTGTCTGTATCCCCATATATTTTTTTAAGAATCAAGTAGTGAAATACTTTCATTATATAGATGATCTGATTTTTATTTGTCATGGGGAACTTAATACTGCTAATGATTCTGCTGAACAAATTCATAATAATATGTTTGGTTTTAGATTTGAAGGAGTCCAAGTAGGCAAGCATATTTCTTTCCTTTATTTGGATTTCGTTGGTATGAATAATGGGATGATTCCTACTATGGTACATAGCAAGGGAGATGAAGGGAATGTCTCTTTACGTGGGTTTAGCTGCCATCTTCCCCATTTAATTTCAGCCCCACCTTTCAGAGAATTTACTAGACTGGATAGGTTATGTTATCAGAAGCAAAGCTTCTTTCAAGACGCCCTTCATACAGCCAATATGTTTATTAGTAGAGGCTACAGGGAAGAAATTATTCTGGAAGCCTTGGATAAAGTTTTATATGGGCATGAGATTTGAAATAGAAGTAATGTAGTAAATGAACATAGTTTCCAAATGAATAGTGATACATTTTGCACATATGGAAGGAGTGCTGAACATGAAGCGTTAGATAAAATATATTTTGTTACAACATATAATATATTAAGTGAACAACTTATTGATTTGCTAAGATATTACTGGCCTATTTTGTTTAAAGATAAGATGTTATTCAGACTGATAAAACATTTTCCCTGTATCTCTTATAAAAGATGCCATAATTTAACATATTTTTAGTACACAGTAGGTTTGTTCCCCTCTTAATACGTTGGACAAGCAATTTCCCATAGAGCTAGGCACTTTTAAGGGTAATAAATGTTCCATATGTAAATATACTATGAATAGGTTTACTAAAATAAATGCCAAGAGTTTTTTTCTCAAAAAAATTCCATACATTCAGACTTCAAAATGAGCTGAAAGAACCAAAGGTGGAGGTGTAACCATTTTCTTTAGAGCCAAGTACACTTCAAGACTGGTCAAACAGTACAACTATCTCAAACTACTCCATGTCCAGTTAACTATAAGGCAAAATACCCTACTACATCATTGCTAGCTATAGGTCCCCCACCATCAACCAGGAAAAGCACACTGCCTGCCGGAACTTACTAGAGTCACTCAGCATACATATCGACACCTTAGTTTTCGGAGATGTTCACTATCCTTCCATCAACTGGGTGTGACATACATGAGCACAAACATCCTCACCCAAGGTTCCTTGACTTTGTCAGTTCAAATGCTCTTGAACAGATTGTTTGCACCACCACAAGGACCTCAAATGTCCTAGACACAGTACTCACCAACAAAGGGGGTCACTGGACTCCCCCCATGTGATGCCCTCCCTGCTAAGGTCAGACCATAAATCAGTTTAATTCAAACTAACTACTGAACCTGTCACCACCACAGGAGCAAAAAAAATAAAAAACTTTTCCAAAGCAAACTGCAGCCTATTAAGAAATGGTATAAAAAGTTTTATACCCCCCCACAATCACAGACATAAATGACTCCTATGCAGAGGTGTACACAAATGCCTTGTATAAACACTTAAGCAACTGTATAGACTCAGCTGTGCCTGACTGGATTAAAACCAGGTCCTCCTGAAAAAACAAGCCACCCTGGTGGACATCAAGTCTAAACAGATCATATAACAAATGGAAAAAAAAACTGATGCCTAAGAACAAGAGGGAACTGACTCAGCAGAAGAAGAATTCTCTCCACAGCTTGAACAAGTAAATCAGAAATCTTGTAAAGTCCTCTAAAGTTAATTATGAAGGTAAAATAGCATCCCTAGCTAAGGATAATCATAAGGCATTCTTTAACTATGTCTGAAATAAAAAAAAAAAATGCCCAGCTATGTGCCAAACTAGTAGTAGATGGTACCACTCATACTATACCGGAGGAAATTGCCAACCTGCTAGCTGACAGATTTGGAGCAAACTTCAACCCCCTGTCCCCATCAGCCATACCTCAAAGCATACCTGACACCAGTCCTCTGTCCAGTATCTTTAGAGATCAGGTCATATCTGCACTCTCCAAGGCCAAAAACATGGCCTCAATAGGACCAGATAACATCCCAGGTTGTTTATTAAGCATTCTAAAACAGGACCTAGTGGACCCACTTGGCATTCTCTTTAACCATAGCCTGAGAACTGGATTTGTTCCAGCAGAGTGGAGAACACCAACAGTAATCCCCTTGCACAAAGGGGGCCATTAACTGACCCTGGAAACTATAGACCCATAAATCTAACCAGCCTCATCTGCAAGGTCATGGAAAGAATCATCATGGACCTTATCAACAAGGACATAGGTGACCTTCAAACTATAGACCCAACCCAGTTTGGGTTCATTAAGGGTAGATTATGCTTATTAAACCTAGTAGAGTTCTTAGAGAACGTCACAAAAGCCCTGGATGAAGGTAAGACAGTGCATACTGCCTATCTTGACCTAGCCAAGACTTTTGACACAATTCCCCACTCTGGTATCATTGAGAAACTCTCTCAACTAGGGATTAACCCTTATGCCACTAGATGTATATCCAATTGGCTCGCCAGCAGAACACATACCATCAAAGTTGGTGACTCCACCTTTACTAGTAGACCCATCACCAGTGGCATACCACAAAGATCTGTGCTGGGTCATTTACTGTTTGGAAGCTATTTCTCAGAAGTTCAAGGTAAGGTAGATGGCCTTTGGGTTACAAAGTTTGCTGATGATTGCAAATTGGGTGCAATCATTGAGTCCCCAGTGATGTTAGCATATTACTGGAGGGGCTAACACAGACTAATGACTGGTGCCAAAGCCATGGCTTAAAACTAAATGTAAAAAAGTGCATTATTATCCTTTTTGGCAAAGCAGAATTCCCTGCTAATTACAATATTGACAGCACCCACCTAAGTTCAAACCCAGGGGTGTGAGAGCTGGAAACACAGGTTATAGGCAATCTGAACTTTGACCACCAAGTTTCGACAGTGGTAAGGAAAAGTTTTTATGTTGTGCATCTCACAAGTAAAGGCATCGCATCCAGGTCTAAGGATGTTATAACTCCACTGTACTCAACCCACAGTAGACCATTAATAGAGCACAATTCTCCCTTCTGCATGTACCTCACCAGATACCTGCATCAGCTGGAGAGACCGCAGTAGTTTCTCACCAAGAAAATACAGGGCCTCCAAACCATGACTTACATGGATAGACTGAAAATCCTATCACTCTACTCTGTATCACATGGGCTGCTGAGAGGAGACTTGCTTGTGCCTGGCCTATAGAGCAGTCTCTGACCTTGTCCTAATGGATATGCTGCACATCTGTAAGTCAAATGACACCAAGAGTCACTCGCTCTAGGGATCTTAACCTAGCCTGTGACATTAACAGAACATGCTAGAGAGACAGAAATATCTCCTAGAGAATGACACTCCTCTTGAATAAACATCCAATTCACATGAAGCAGAGTTCCTCAAGGGCAACCTGGACAAATGGATGGGAGACTGCAAATTTGGCACCCATGTCCCTCATGGACAGGGGTAGTCGGTATTTATCATAGATGCACTATGTGAATTATATCCATCTAACCAAAGACAATTGAGGAAACTTGGGATTAACATGGCTAGGCTTGTAAGGGCTCTAGGGCCACTAACCTAGTAACCTGCTATGAATCTATGAACATATGAACCACATAACTTAAAAAAAACAGTATCAGCAACACCCCCTCCTCTCCTTCTACCCATCATATCTCTCTCAACCTCTTAATGCAAGAAATCTGAACAAACCCTAAAGTAATGGGGGTGTGACATCCCCACTCTAGGCCTGCAATCAAGGAGCCTGAATACTCACCACTGGCACTGGACAGGGACATTCACTTGGAACAAAAATGGCTACACCTAGCATTTCCAGATGCAGCTCTCTGCATCAAGCACAATTTAACTTAAAAGCATACAAGGAATACACTCAGTCCAGGGTCTGGGTTTCTCTATCTGTCTCCCTCTCCAATAAGACTTCCCACTGGCACAGCTTTAGGTTTGATTTCGCAGCTAAGTGTCCAAGCCAAGTCCTCCAGCCTTCTCTGTGAAATCAATGCTTTACGTCCCTGCTCCAAGTAGCTGGCACACACATATGCACATACTTTGAGATTTGATTTTCACACACACACACACACACACACACACACACACACACACACACACACACACACACACACACACACCTGGGAAAGGCTGGCACACATTTATTAGCTATGCCCCCTTCTGTCCAGACTAAAAGGTAGTTACACTGCCACCAGCCACTCCAAAGCCAGCTACTCTAAGGCTCTTGCAAGGGTGCCCAATTATACTGAGAGAAATTAATATTAACACAAATGGTAGTTTGATCAGCAGCACGGCTTTCAGGAGTGGCTAGAGCCGTCACCGTATATATATATATATATATATATATATATATATATATATATATATATATACACACACACACACACACACACACACACACACACACACACACACACACACACACACACACTCAGAGATTAAAATATTCTCTAAAAGACCAGCCACAATGAAAAGTTTAAATATATTTACTAATAAAAAAGGACATGAAAATACTAAATATCTATTTATAATAAACACTAGAGTTTCTATCACAGGAAATATTAAAAATAACACCAGTTACAGATACAGAAAAACAATACTTAACTAATCTCACTATATTTTTCTGACTGATCTAAATAATTATTATTCCTTGGTTACTTACTTGAGCAAGAGATCCTTCTTTGTCTGGTTACAAAAACAGACTGCTTTGAGACTTCAGTCTCACCTAGTATTAAACATTATTTATAGTGATGGATTACAGAATGACATCACATACATCTGGTCATCTGACTTCTGGTTCTCATGCAATCCCCCCATTGCTAAAAACTGCCAGGATTTAGCACCGATGTGTCAATAAAACACGCAGAGCCTTGATAAGATCTGCTGCAGCTCCTGGAAGCCATAAAACTATTTCAAACCTCCACCCTTCTAGAGTACCAGTTAGTTCACCCCAATGACAATGCAGGAAGCTTCCTAGTATAGACTTTTTGTCTCTGGCTGCATTGCAAAATGTACGATAACATCTTTATGGCCTAGGCCCAGTAATTTAAATGATTTTCTGACTATTTTTCAAAGTCAGGTGGATTGAGATTAATCTTTTCTCCTCTAATATCTGCCATTAAAACATACACATTTAAACAGTTACAATAATACATGTATATTTTATTTTTTTCTGTCCAGCAGGGCACACTGTTGGTACATTTTTAGCACAAGTGGTTTTGCAAATACATTTTTCAAAACAAGCATATGTACAAATTAGTTTTTTTTTTCTTCGAATACCTTTATTGAATTTTCACTTGTGACACAGGCAAATTAACATTCATATAAGGAATCTAGGACCACTACTATTCAATATATTTATCAATGACCTTCACAAAGTCTGTCAAATAGGAAACTTGATCCAATATGCTGACGATTTGACAATTATATCTTCTGCCGACAATTTCTCTGACCTTCTCAAAATAACCCAAAAAGCTTTTACTTCTATAGAAACCTGGCTAAATAATTCTCAACTGTTGCTAAACGCCAAAAAAACAAAAAAAAAACAAACTACATCTATTCACCTCAAAACCACCAAGCATAAACTTTAAGATTTTTTCTAAAGATGGAACTGAAATAAAACTAAAACAGCTAAACTTCTAGGTATGACAATAGATGATAAACTTACCTTTGAGACACATATTCATAGCATAATAAGAAGTACACTTTAAATTAGGCAAGCTGTATAGGCATAACTTATACCTCAACATGCAAACCAAAGCTAAACTAGCAAATACCCTGCTCCTCCCTCACCTCCTATATGGAAGTGCTATCTTTACTAATCTACTTTCATCCCTTAGTAATAAACTGCAGTCCTGCTATTATAAAATAGTTAAATTTGCCTCAGGAAAACCAAACAGCACACACCACTGTGAAGCAATTGCAGAACTCAACTGTCTCGAATTCTCAAGCCATATTTCTTATACCCAACTAACACTAGCACATAAACTAATTTTCAAACCACACCTCTGCCGTCACTTCACTCAGTCCTGCAAACTTACACTCTTAGTCGGTCACTTAAATCATCTCAGAAATAACTAATAAAAGTTACAAAACCAAACAAAAGAGCTGGGCAAAGTCTGTACTCCTGTAATATAGCCACAATTTGGAGCACACTACCCTCCCATATAACTCAAATGGAATCTTCAAAATTCTTTAAATCATCACTGAAGCTACATTACCAAAAAAAAACTTATCCTGTCACTGCACAACAATCAGACCTCTTAGCCACCCTACCCCATGCTAAACTATACTGTGACACTCACAATTTACCTCATTATATTCTTCTGCCCTTTACTGCCTGACTTTTCTCTCCTTCTCCCTACCTCATGCTAAACTATCCTAATTGTCACTCACGTATCACCAGATCACATGGCTCTGCCCGTTACTGCTTGACTTTTCTCTCCTTCGCCCTACCCCATGCTAAACTATCCTAAGTGTCACTCACATATCACCAGATCACATGGCTCTGCCCTTTACTACCTGACTTTTCTCTCCTTCTCCCTACCTCATGCTAAACTATCCTAATTGTCACTCACGTATCACCAGATCACATGGCTCTGCCCGTTACTGCTTGACTTTTCTCTCCTTCGCCCTACCCCATGCTAAACTATCCTAATTGTCACTCACGTATCACCAGATCACATGGCTCTGCCTGTTACTGCTTGACTTTTCTCTCCTTCACCCTACCTCATGCTAAACTGTCCTAAGTGTCACTCATGTATCACCAGATCACATGGCTCTGCCCGGTACTGCTTGACTCTACTCTCTTTACTGCTTTCAAACCTACTGAGAATTTTTTTTCCAAATAACGAACTATAAATATGTTTCATTTAAATGTTCCATATTGAATGTGCTACCACAAAGGTACATAATGTGCAATTGTTTATTTAAATGTTCTATGCTGAATGTACTATCACAATGGAATATAATGTACAAATGTTTATTTAAATGTTCTATGTTGAATGTACTATCACAATGGAATATAATGAACAAATGTTTATTTAAATGTTCTATGTTGAATGTACTATCACAATGGAATATAATGAACAAATGTTTATTTAAATGTTCTATGTTGAATGTACTATCACAATGGAATATAATGAACAAATGTTTATTTAAATGTTCTATGTTGAATGTACTATCACAATGGAATATAATGTACAAATGTTTTTTTTTTCTTTTTGAATGTACTGCCATGGAGCTTTTCTCCCCAGGCCTGCACTGAGAATGGGTCAATGGCCCAGTGGACTTTCTCGGTCAACATATGTCAATAAATAATAAATCTAAAAGTAATCAAACTATACTAACATAACAAACATTATCTTCACATATATTGCTATATATCATATAACCTAAGCAACATCACATACATTATTCAAGTCCTGCCTTTTTTGAACAAGAAACATCATCACTTACTACATAAGCATTCATGCATTAATATAAATCAGTTTGATATATAAATGACATACAATTCTTTATAAAATTCCAGCTAGCTATGCTGGCATATGTTACACATCCATTACCCTACTTCTCCTGGCATATCTGGCAATACCTCACATTGTTACAGGGGATACAAATGCCCCCAAAACAGGGACAAGTTTTAAATACTGCTCTTATAAAATTAGGAAGTCGGTAGGATAGCAGGATTTCTTGTTAGCATGCATTTTCTGAAAGATATGAAGTCTGAAACTCAAATGTACATTGTTATTTAGTGAATTCATTATTGAGTGATTTACTAGAAAAAACAAATTTTATGTGGGACAGACCAAAAATATGAAGCAAAAATCTGTGCATTCTGCAAAAATCTGGACAGTTGAGTGGTATGTTACCCATATAACATAAAAAAGAAACTGTAACGACAGTAACTATGCACAACAACATTAATTTTTCCAAGAAGCGGGCATTTATTCCTAAACAAGCACAGAGTATTTGCCTCACCAACCCAGTATAGGTGGGTGCATCACCAATATGCTTGAAAGAAGAAGCCAATTGGCTGAGCAGTCCACACATATCACTCGCACTGCTTCAGCCTGATGAGCATTCAAGAGAAACATCTCTTCTCAGCCTGTAGGACTGCTCCCTGACCACCACATCAACAATGGAATGTTACCCATCATGATTACTCTACCCAGGAACCACCAACCGCATCATACTTTCCCACCATAGACTTAAAACATTCTGTGTCAAAAGCAGCAGATAGTATATAAGCTAATTAAATTCATTATAGATCAGCACCCCAAACTTCCTCAGAAGCAAAGCTCTAAACTCTAGAAATGAAATATTGCAAAGTTGTTCATGCCAGCGGAAATCAAAGACAGACAAGAATGACCTTTCGTCCAATATACTGAGTTAACACAAGCAGCAACTATGAGGAAGTCCTTTTCTTCTTGTCTGCCTGTAACTTGCTGATTAACAGCACTCTGTCTCTCAGCTCACAATATTTCCTGAAAAGAAAAGCATATCCTTAGAGTGGCTTCCCTCAGTCCTTGAAGAATGATCAATTATTAATGCTTTCTCTCTCCCACAATTCCATTGCAGTGCCCACTCACTTACCTGCTTCCTTGTCCCTAAATGTCTTCAGATGAATAGCAAAAAAAATTGGCAAAGAAGCTGGTTAAAGCAATTTAAAATGCCATCCTTTCACCCTACATTCCTTCTGGATGGAAATAAAGGCTGCTTGCCTCTGACTAATTACAGCCAAAAAGTATTGCTCAATGAAAATCTTTGTCTTGCCAATGAACAATTTCATCCTAGGTTTCCAAAAGATGCTCAGGAGTCTTTTTTCAGCTTGAATGTAGCAAATCTGACCAAGAATGGTCCTGGAGGAGATGGGGGTTCCTGCGAGGGAAGCCAGGCTGTCTAATGTGGTCTCTCAATGTGTATTTTACCTTCTACAAGCTGTAACCAGGTGGCCAGCTGTGATCTAATAAACACCTTGCAGTCCTTCCCCTCCACACCTTCTGGGACTCTGATAATGTGGAGATTCTTTCTGCGAGTTCAGGCCTCTTGGTCAACTAATTCAGCAGCATATAGCTCCATCATCATGTCAGCAATTGCCACCTTAGCTTTCATGTCGTGATTCTCCTATAACAAATTCTGCAGGAGCTCAGAATATTCATTGACAACTTCTGTCATCTCCTAAAGAGCTCAGTCATTGTCCTTTCTATACAAGTCGACTTCCTCGTTAATTTTCCTAATCTCCATTAAAAATTTTCCTTATGGCAACCTTTCCTGTACTTTCCAAATGCTTTTGGATAGAATCCTGAATCTTCTCCATCATGGGCGAAGCAGCTGGCATGCTTTTGGCAAAACCCACACCAATTTGTTTTGATCATTTATGTTTCTTGACATCAACAACTGTGATTGTATGCCACACTATTATCACTTTTAACAGAAATAGGAGAAAAATAAGTCTTTCAGCCTGCTGACCACAGTAACTTTACTGAGAGACTACAGAGCACTCAGGATTCTGTCTATTCGTGTCCATATCACACCAGAGGTCTTCTTTGTCCAAAGCATCTTGTTTTTGTTTAAAGTCAGTGCTCTGCTTGCCCACCTCACTGTCACAAACTGAGTTCATATACAATTCTTAGTTTTATTTTCGGTCTCTCAGAGTTATGTCTTTAGGAATTTTTTTTGTTTGCACCTTCTGGTACTTTGTTTTTAAGTCAGAATAGCTTGCAGTATTTTATATTTGCCACTCTGAAGACTACACTTGAGTTCCTATTTTCCTCTCCAGTTCAATCATTTTGTTATCAACAAGGGGTGGATTATGGTTTGAAATGCCTATACAAAAATGTTATGCAGGACAAAGTTCACGACAAGTTAGAAAGAGAAGTCTCTACCAGTGCAGTGACTATGCATTTTAAGAAATACCATAGTCAGGATTTTAGCTTGCTAATTTTTTATCATGTTTTCTTGACTTCTTCTTTTCCCGGTTAGGAATTGCCACAGTGGATCATCTGTCTGCTCATGACTGGCAGAGGAGTTTTACGGTGTCGAGTTGCCAGCCCGGCACCCAACCTTCCACAGAAGGCATGCACACGCACACACTCACACCTAGGGCCAATTTAGAGTGTCCAATACACCTAATGCATGTCTTTGGGATGTGGGAGCAAACCGGAGCACCAGGAGGAAACCCACATGACCACAGGGATAACATGCAGACTCCACACAGAAGGCACCCCAGCCGAGAATCAAACCGGAGAACCTCTTGCTGTGAGGCGGCAATGCTAACCGCTGCACCACCCTGGCCGCCCATCATGTTTTCTTGACAACATTCTGAATTATTTTTTTAATCTACCTGATATTTTATTAAAGAAAGAAGCATGGTATATATTTTCATTTGATACACCACAACCTAGAGGTATGAACAATGTGGAAAAATACTGAAGTTCAACATATTTTGTATTCTGTATATAAAGGGTTAAGCAGAAAAATGTTCACTGCGTGCAAACTGAAATGTTCTGGAATGTGTTGATCACTGAGGAATGCAGGAGTTAATCTTAAACTGCTGATAAGAAAGTTAATGTTGCAAGAATAACTGTGGTACTAGCTGGTAAAAACAAGTAATCAAACTATCACTTCTGATGAATGTTCTGTGTGCTACGTGTGTGTACGTGCAGAAGGGTCTATAAAAGCAGAACTCAAAGTACAAGTAACCAGACTGCTGGCATACTACTATCATGTAGCAGGTCTTCATGCATGTAAAATAAAGCTGTTTTACTTGCTTACAAGAACTTGGTGTGATTCTTCCAGAATATGTTAGAAGAGTAAAATCTTTCGACATAACTGGGCCCAACGTTAGGGCGGCCCCTGCATGGCGCGGATCGAACAAAGAGAGGCTGAAAACCTGCACAGGTGGAGAGAGATCAGGCTCTCCTCGAACGACCTCCGACTGAAACAGGTCGAAATTAGAGGCCAGTCACTCTTTCCAGATTCAATCCGTGAGGTGGCAGCGAAACAGGGTGGAGGAATCACAAAGGTAAGCAAAACGTTATTTTTTGTTTCTGATTGGAATTTTTGTCTAAATTTTAAGGGACTAGTCAAGGGAGAAATTTAATTTTCTCAAGTATAAGGAGTATATGTGAATAGATTCCATATACAAGAGATCTCAGGAACAGGAATAGTTTCTCGTAAGAGAAATGGGAACAGGAACCAGCTGCGCCAAAGGCGACGACAAAACTGAAGATGAAAAGTTTATGTTTGATTTACACCCAAAGAACGTAAAATATTTAGATAAATGGAAAAAAGATCATGGGTTTAGTGGATGTTTAAATAAGTCAGAATGTCAAATTCTAGTAAGAGTACTGCGCAAACAGGCAGGAGATAAGACAAGGAATCAAAAGAAGGTGGGGTTTCCCCAGGCATAGAAATGGCTGGAGGAAGCAAATAAGAGACATAGGGAACAAAATTTGAAAAAAGGGTGTGGTAATTCAAGTGAAAGAGATGTGTACTTTGTTCAAAAGGAAGATAATGAAACTTCCACAGTCAGTCGTAGTCACCAGAATCCCTCTGCCTCTCCCATCCAGTATCCAGACCCTGCACAGGTTATCGAGGTGCCCCCCGACCAGGACCCACCACAATACCAGGCTTCGGTGGGTGGCCCCCCCCATGCCAAGTATTATATTACAGAGAGAGCCCGACAACACTCTTGACTTATGCAGCGGAAGTATTAGGAGAGAAGGGTACTGGAAAATTAAGGAAAAGGTAGATCAGGAAGGAGAGGAATACCCGCTGATAAAAGTGGCAAATCCTCAAGCAGGCGCAGAAGGCGAGGGTCCTACAATATTGGTCTACCGACCGTGGACCCGTGATGACATCCGAAAAGCGGTAGAGGAGATTCCCCATCCGAAAGTAGATATACATAAATTCCGTACAGATGTAGGGGGCATGAGAATGAGTTATAGATTAAACGCTGTAGAATTTGAACAAGTAATAAGGCAAATCCTAGGACCAGAGTGGCACCCCCTGCTACCAGGGGAAGGAGGAGCCTTGCCGTTTAACTCCGAAGTGTGTAGAACCAGAATAAAGACTCTCTTAGATAAAATAGAAGAACATTGGAAGCCCAAGGCAGATTGGACTTGCATTAATCAATGTGTTCAATCAGATGACAAAACCGTAGACAATTATCTACATCGTCTCACACAATGTTTTGATGCTCATAGTGGGTTGATTAAGGCAGAAAATCAGGAAAATGACTCGCCCTATGAACAGCAATTGAAAAATGCATTCCTAAAGGGCTGCAAGACAGCCATTGGTAACTTTATACAAAAGCATATGATCACACACAGGACAGCACGTCTACAGCCCCTTATGGAGTATGCTAGACATGCTGAGAAATACCTGAAGGAAAAAAAAGATAAACAAGCCCAGACTTTTACAGTTAGTGAAGATGGAACTTTAATGTTAGTTCAAGGTGCCGAACATGGAAGAGGGCATGGCAGGGGAAGAGGACGAGGACGGGGAGGCGTAAGTCATTCTGAGGATTTCGAAGGTAGGCAAAAGAGGGGGGAATGTTTTAAGTGCGGTAAGAAGGGACATTTCACCAGAGATTGCAGAGGACTGGAGAAACCGATGGCTGCTTCCGGTGGTACCGCATGACTATATGACGGTCAGAAAGACGTAGATGGAGGGTATGAGGAAGAAGAAGAAAGTGAGAATGGGGAAGTAGGTACAAGTGAAGAAGATGGGTGGGGACAGGAAATGGCAGAAAATGAGGAATATCAAATGGTAAATCTAACAGCACTAGCATCAACTATGCAATTGGAATCCCAACCAGTGATCACATTGCAAGTTGAGGGCCGAGACATAGAATTCCTTTGTGACTCAGGGGCTTCACGAATGTTAGTCAGAAGTACTGCCATATCATCCGATGTTACTTCGGATGAATATGTGCTTGTAAAAGCAGCAAATGGTCGTATTTACAAAGAGCCATTGTCCAAACCTCTGTGGTTTACCGACCCAGAGACGAACCAAACCATACGGTTCCGAGTAATAATTTCAAAAATCTGCCCAGTAAATTTACTAGGAAGAGATTTAATGCAAGTGTTCGGCATAGCAGCCGTCCCAACCTCCACTGGGATGGTGGCAAGGAGAATTGAACCAAATAGTGCAATGCTATTAGAGGGGCAGGGAGATCTACATTACTGGTATAGTAATGATTTGATAGAGACAGGCCCCAGAGTGTAGTGACGGATCTTACAAATTTGGCATTAAGCAAATACGGCATAAAAATCCGAAGGTGTCAGATCCATTACATTGCACAATGTATTACAGAAGATGTGCCGGACCTGATTTAGAATACGAAAACAAATTTCTTAGTTTTAAAGTCACCAAACTAGTATTGCATAGCCTTTTTTGGGACACACTAGGTAATTCTGCAGTCACATGTAGCCTTACAAGGGATATGCAGCTGCTGTATAAGAATGAATTAACCACACATATTTCAGTCACGGAGGGTGAAGGAATGTCATGGTACCTCGTGGGTAAGAAAATAATTGAATGGGTAGGATGGACACCAGAACAGTTGGCAGGTAAAGGCGTTCAGGTTCAAAAACTTAACTGGGTTACACAAGCCAGACCGACCATGCACCTCTGGGAAGACGAACCGATACAATCCCCTGGGACATTATGACTATGTCTCCTTACCCCCATGGAGGAATCTCAATTGCAGACGATTCCAAACTCATTATGGTTGCAGGGTCAGCACGATATCAGACTGATTAGAACGGCAGGACAGGTAAAGATTACACCCAAGTCAGAATTTAGACCTCATAAACGGCAGTATCCCTTGAGCAGAAAGGCAGAGGAGGGCATTTTACCGGTAATCACAGCACTTTTGAAAGCTGGAGTATTAATTCTGTGCACAGACTCACCGTGTAATACGCCCTTATTTCCAGTAAGAAAACCGGATGGGACATGGAGGATGGTACAAGACTTACAGGCAATAAATGCCACGGTGGTACCTCGGGCCCCCATGGTCCCGGATCCGTCTATTCTGCTGAACGATATCCTTCCAACGGATAACTACTTTTCTGTAATTGATATTAGTAATGCCTTTTTCTCCATTCCCTTACAGGAAGATAGTAGATTTTGGTTTGCATTTAGGTTTATGGGCAAGCGTTATACCTATACCAGGTTACCGCAGGGATACTGCGAAAGTCCGACCATCTTCTCACAAGAGATGTCCACCAATTTGGCTCAGTTCCAACCCGCCCAAGGGTGCCACCTACTGCTGTACATGGATGATATCCTCCTGGCCACGACTACGGAAGAACTCTGTAAGTCCGAGACTATTCGACTACTACACTTTCTGGCACACGAAGGACATAAGGTAAATAAGTCTAAGTTACAATTTTGTAAATTAGAAGTACGTTACCTGGGTTATACTATCTCTGGAAAGGGCAGGCAATTAGATGACAGTAGAAAGAATGCTATTTTACAAGCCCCCATGCCAACTACAAAAAAGGAAATGATGTCCTTTTTAGGCATTACGAACTTCTGTCGTAGTTGGATTCCCAACTATGCCGAAGAAGTGACACCGCTATCAGACTTAATTTTTGCAATACCGATGGCGGCAAAAGATTTGCTGCACTGGACAGACAAGGCAGTACAGGCATTCACTAGAATCAAGCAACTGATAGCTGGGTCAGCGACATTGGGGTTTCCAGATTACAGTAAGACCTTTATACAGACTGTAGATTGCAAGCAGGGATTTATGACATCTGTTTTAATGCAAATGTATGGAGATAAGTTAAGACCATTGGCATTTTACTCTAGCAAATTAGACTCCGTAGCACGAGCATTACCACACTGTGTGCAAGCAGTAATTGCAGCTGCCCTGGCGGTACAAGCATCTGCCACGTTGGTATTGTTCCATGATCTTACGTTAAAAGTCCCACACTCCGTAGCAGTCATCCTTCTGCAGGACAAGTTAACATTTCTGTCACCTAGCAGACATTTATCTTGTATGACTACGCTGTTATCACAGCCACACATGACAATTGAGAGATGCACTACCTTAAATCCAGCGACATTGCTACCCGTTGCTGAAGACGGTATCCCGCATGTATGTTTAGATCTCATACATTCTAAAGTTCTACCAAGACCGGATCTTAAAGATCAACCCTTACTACATGCGGACTGGACACTGTTTGTAGATGGGTCGGCACGCAAAACAGAAACAGGCACCACGCAGGCAGGGTATGCAGTTACTACTGCAACTCAGATAATAGAGGCAAGACCACTCCCCGGGAACTTATCCGCTCAAGCAGCGGAACTGATTGCTGTAACACGGGCATGTCTCCTTTCGGAGGACAGGGATGTCACTATCTATACGGATAGTCAATATGCCTTCTCTACGGTACATGTGTTTGCTCAGCAATGGAAAAATAGGGGGATGGTTACAACCTCGGGAAAAGACATCATGCACAAAGAACTAATCCTTGAATTACTACAAGCCATCCAACGGCCACGGGGTTTGGCCATCTGTAAATGCGCTGCTCATACCCATGCTAAGGACCCGGTATCACTTGGTAATGCCCTAGCAGACAAAGCAGACAAAGAGGCAGCTATGTCCAGTACCTTTTCACTTGAAACCACACCTACAGAATTACAACCAACAGATAAGTTTGATTTACAAACCTTACAAGTCATGCAGGAACTTAGCACAGTACAGGAAAAACAATGCTGGACTAGGTATGGTGTTAGACAGAACAAAGGAATCTATGTGGGATCAGATAATAAATATGTTTTGCCTACTAATCTTTTTAGGTATGCAGCACTAGTCGTGCATGGCCCTTCCCATCTGGGCCCTGCAGCTATGGTTAGAATTATCCACCTTACCTTTTGGACCAAGGGTTTCATTGCATATGCAAAACGCGTTTTGTCTATCCTGCATAGTATGTGCTAAATACCACGGGGGAGGGGTCAGAGTTGCCCCGGCATCATTTCCAACACCCCCCTGTCCATTTCATACAATATGCATGGACTTCATCGAATTGACCCCGGCACAACTAAAGAAGTTTGTGTTAGTGATAGTAGATGCATTTACTAAGTGGGTTGAGGCTTTTCCGGTGACACATCCGGATGCTCAAACAGTGGCTAAAATTTTGGTCAATCACATCATCCCGCACTTTGGACTTCCTACACGCATCTACTCTGACAACGGCATGCATTTTGTCAATCAGATCATTCAGAAAGTTTTCCAAATTGAACTGAAACACCATTGTGCCTACCACCCACAGTCAGCAGGGTTGGTGGAATGCCACAACGGCATTCTAAAAGGCAAGTTAAGAAAACTCATGGCCGAGACACATCAGTCTTGGATTACCTGTCTACCTCTAGCCCTCCTTTCCATGCAGACAACTCCCACCTCAAAAGGAGTCACCCCATTTGAGTTATTGTACTGGAGACCTTATTACGTCCCGCAGTGGCAAAACTTGTTGCCTGCGGAACGTGAGGGGGGTGAGGAGATAGCAGATTACATGAGAAAAATGCTGACCAATACTAACAGCTGTTTAACGAATGATTATTTTTCAGGTTCAAGAGATGACAAAATCACGGAAATCAGACCCGGCGACTGGGTCTGGGTCAAGATCGTTAAGCAAAAGAATTGGGCATCCCCCAAATGGGAGGTCCCCTACCAGGTGTTGATCGCAACTCCAACGGCAGTTCGGATTAAAGAAAGGTCCTCATGGATCCACCTAACGCATTGTAAAATTGTAAAACATTTTAAGTTAGATAAAAACTTGAATCCCCCTGGGGAACAAACAGACAGCAGTAACCATGAAGGACAATAATGAGAATAAGAGAAAATGGTTCTATTGCAATATTTTATTGTTTATAACTATTGTGATTGTAATATTTCTGTTTTTTAATGAAGCTAGCCATTCAAAAAGAGACAAACACACCAGCTGGCATCCAAACTTTAATACATATCAAGCGATTAAATATGCATATGCATCCTCAATGAATGTCTCAAATTGTTGGGTATGTACTGCAATGCCTACTGTACATAGTGGCTTAATGTTAGGGACAGCCCCTCTGGGAATAAATGATACTTGGAATAATTTGTTGTTTGAAACCACAGAAGTACCACTGAGAGACAAGGTGGCGCTGCCTCTTCTGGGGTGCCAAAACGGAACAGTGTGTTTTCAAAAGATTGGAAAAGTTAAGGGGGGGCTGAGCCAATGTAATTTGACAATAGTTCATAATTGTACCCTAGAAGGGCAGTGTGAGACCAGGTTTGGAGCTATAAAAAAAGACATCAATGTAAATGATACTAGTTTTGTTGAAAAAATGCTGTATGTATATGGCCTGTTATTTAAGGGGCTAAAGCCAAATGGGAGTTATGAATTTCCAACCAATATTACCCTCAAAACGAATGATTGTTATTTTATTTGTGGTAGGAAAGCATATAAATGGTTACCATATGGCTGGTCAGGAAGTTGTTTTTTGGAATATTTGATACCAGCTATTAGACATGTGAATGCATTACCTCAAGGTAAAATACGAAATGCATGTTCTCTTAATAAACCTATTAATCCCGTAGGTAACATTGATGCATCATGGATTTATCACCATGATTTGGCGCACGTCAGCAGCAAAGGACTCTCACATATGGACCTAGGTGATGATGTAATTGCTTGGGCTGGTATTTTGCCAGCGTATGGGACAGTAAAATCCATCTGGGAACTGAGAAAACTGTCAAAACTGTTAGAGACTCTGAGTAATGCGACATTTTCAGCGCTAGAATTGGTGACGGACGAATTAACGGCGATGAGAACAGTAGTGTTGCAGAAACGTATGGCTCTGGATTTCACCCTAGCGGCGAAGGGAGGTACTTGCGCTCTCATACACGAGGAGTGCTGCTCGTTTATTTCTGATAACGAGCATGAGATCCAGAGCCATCTTGAAATAATTCAACAAGTTTCTGAACTAACTAAACCTGGTCCAAACCCATTGACTGACTTTTTCCAAAACTTATTTGGAAACTGGGGTTCTGTGTTGATGAACATTTTAATTGCTGTATGTGTTGGTGCAGTCATATTTTTGCTGCTTGGCTGCTGTTGCATACCATGTTATCAAAATGATAATATCGAAGGTTATCTCTGCCAATGCTACAAAAGCATATTTTTCTGATTATGAGAAGGTATAAAATGTATCTGGGATTGTGTAAATAAACAGTATACAAAATGTTGTAAGGGGGAAATGTGGAAAAATACTGAAGTTCAACATATTTTGTATTCTGTATATAAAGGGTTAAGCAGAAAAATGTTCACTGCGTGCAAACTGAAATGTTCTGGAATGTGTTGATCACTGAGGAATGCAGAAGTTAATCTTAAACTGCTGATAAGAAAGTTAATGTTGCAAGAATAACTGTGGTACTAGCTGGTAAAAACAAGTAATCAAACTATCACTTCTGATGAATGTTCTGTGTGCTACATGTGTGTACGTGCAGAAGGGTCTATAAAAGCAGAACTCAAAGTACAAGTAACCAGACTGCTGGCATACTACTATCATGTAGCAGGTCTCCATGCATGTAAAATAAAGCTGTTTTACTTGCTTACAAGAACTTGGTGTGATTCTTCCAGAATATGTTAGAAGAGTAAAATATTTCGACAAACAATGAACTGATAATGAAGTAATTATTGTAATTGTTTTCTATATGATACTAGGATGGTTTTAAAATAAATCTCTCTCTTTAATGTGTCTTTAAATGCTAATTTCTTGATTAAGAATTGTTAATGAGTTAGATTTTATAAATAGAATTTAAGAGGTGTGTTAAAGAACTTTAGAAGACTGTTGCTGAAGGGTTAGTTCCTTTTTGTCTAATAAAATAACTTTGCTATAAGGTCTTGCCATCATGACCTCGTATGTCATTTTCTTCTGAATCTAGACAGTGTTTTTCATTCAATAGGGTAGCTCTGGAAGTGATAGATAACCACTTGACCTTATTTAATAATAAGCAGTGATTTTCTGGAGGCTTGGCTAGACCATGAGATGCTAACTGTACCCTTGGTATGTTTTTGGATTACTTCTACCTTTGTTTGCCAGCTGCATGACTCTGAGAATCATTTAACTCAACAGTACTTGTACTTTGCCCTTGAAAAGGAACAGCTTGGTCAGTGGATTAACTTGTCCAAGAAATATGTAAAATAAGGGAACCTAGGTAGTGAGACATTTCTATGTGATACATTTTGTTGGGGACACATAGCAGAAGTGACATTCAGCTGTAGAGAAATATGGCTGTTGTGAATTCCCTGTGGGCAAAGAAAAGCACACATTGCCCTGCTCATAGATTTAATAACCAAGTGCACAGGGGCAGAAGAAATAACCAAGTGCACGGGGGCAGAAGAAATAACCAAGTGCATGGGGGCAGAAGAAGTAATGAGTGTTGGTCTCAGTTTATAGTACATGCTTATATAACTACAACATGTAGAAGTGTGTTACAGCATGGAGGAAATCTTGCAAGCTACTCCAGCATGCATTTTAGGTAATGTTCCCTAGATATTGTGAGGGGGTAGTGGTCCACACATATGAATTATAAAGGCACTGCCCATTGTGCACAGCATTTTAACTGCCACTGACATGTCCACTGGACAGCCTTCTGCTGATGCCTGCCATACTGTCTGCTGTCTAATGTTGCCTTGCAGAACATGGATATTATTTTCCCCCTACGCATTTGGTTATGGAAGTTGTGGGCATGACACCACATTCTTCTCTTTGCCCTCTTTGCCCACAGGAAATTCACAGCAGTCAATTTTTTTCTGAAGGTGAATGCCACTTCAGCCGTCTATCCCCAACCAGATATACTGTACCACAGGGAAATGTCTTGCTGCCTAGGTGTCTGAACCTCTCATTTCAGCTTCATTTAATAATTTGCTACTAACTAGAGTGTTTTTGTTTACATGTACAAATATATCCCTTATAAAAGAATCATATTGGCTGTCAAACTCACATTGGTATGCTCTGTACTTCAATTCAGTCACATACGCACCAATCTCCTCCCAAGCTCCTCACTTTCTAGTGAAAAATAAATATCTTACATGTGCTAGGGTCTTCTTTGGCTAAGATTATGTTTTAAAATTCATGTTGAGGACAGAAAACTTGCCTTTGTCTTGCTCCTTAAGGTTAAAAGCAGGGGTGTCCAACACGTGACCTTAGGACCACAATCCAGCCCACTAAGGCATTCTGGCCCTCGGTCTGTCCTATAACAAACTGTTTTGAATGGACAGATACATGTTGGACATAGTAATGTGGTGCCCAAACCTTGTCAAGTCTGGGAAGTGGCTTCTGAACCAAAAAGGTAGGACATCCCTGGTAAAAAACATTAAATACCTTAAATATCTTAATTACTTTCTAAAGTGCAACATGAAGGAACATTGTACATTGTATGTTTTTCATTTTTAGGTCAGTCCTCTTAAAGGGAGATTTAGCTTGGATCTTTAAATTTAAAGCTTCCAATCTCCTGAGACCTTTCTAAGAAGTTTCAAAGCTATTAGTGGTTGTAGTGAAGAAATGATCTCGAAGAAATGGGCAGTTCAGTAGAGTATAATAAAGGATCATGGGAGATTACTAGGTTAACGACCCAGAGGTCATTTCAAGCCTAGCTGTTTCAACCCAACGTAGTGCCATAGAAATGTTAGTTAATACCTAAGATTGCATTTAGTAATGACTGCTCATGTCCAGGAGGGTTGTGGGCACTATACCCAGTAGGAATTTATGGTGCCCCATCCATTCATCCAGGTCCCTTTTGAACAGTGTCATAGAGGTGCTCTGTATCACATGAATAGGTAGCCTAACAAAGATGCAGCAGTCACTGGGATATAAATTTGTCTCTCCAGCATGTCCTATTTAAGTCACAGGCCATATTTAGGTCCCTGGAATCTGTGGACCCAGTCCTGTTTGATTTACGGATATGCAGCAATTTCATTAGGTTTGGGTCTGAGATTGCTCTGTAAGTCAGGCATAAGTCTCCCCTAAGAAGTCTATGTGATACAGAATAGAGTGACAGGGACTTTAGTCTGTCTGTGTGTGTATGGCATGTGCTGGAATCCCTTGATCTTCTTTGTTAGGAACCTTTGAGGTCTCTCAAATTGCTGCAGGTGCTTTGTACAGTACATGCCTAACGGGGCATTATACTCAATTATGGGCCTGATTAGTGCAGAGTATAGAAGGGTTATAACCTCTTTTGCTCTCAGGGTGATGCCTTTACTAATCAGGTGCTACACAGAAAGCCTTTCTTACTACAGTAGACACATGGTGGTTGAAGTTAAGGTCACGGTCAACTTGTGAACCCAAGTCCCTTACTACTTCGTGGGTACTTAGGATATTGTTGTTGATTTGTTTGTGTGAAGGGACACTGTTTGTGTTGAAGGGAAGGATGATGCATTTCTTTGCATTTAGTTTGAGACCGTGACTAAGACATCAGTCGTTGGTCTGCATAAGACCCTCCTGGAGTATACTGACATCATTTGGTGGTTCAATAATTGCACCCAGTTTGCAGTCTTCTGCAGACTTGGTCAACCACAACCCTTAATTTTGACCTGAACTTCTGAGAAGTATATACCAAACAGTAGGAGGCCCAGCACTGACCCCTGTGGCACCCCACTGATACAAGTCTGCTGGTTGATGTGGAGTTCACCCACTTTGATAGTGTGTGTCTGGTTTGTGAGCCATTTAGCAACCCATCTTACAATGAAATGGTTTACATTCAGTTTGCTAAGTTTATCAGTAATGACTGAGTGTGGAACTGTGTTGAAGGCCTTTGCCAAGTCGAGGTATGCTGTGTTCACAGATTTGCCCTCATCAATGGCTCGAGTTACATTTTCAAAAAAATCCACATGATTTAACAGGCAGGATCTGCCCCTGATGAAGCCGAATTGGGTAGAATACATGTTCTTTAGGTGGCCGATGTCTTTGTTTATGAGGTCCATAATGATACTTTCCATGGCCTTACAGATGAGGCTGGTCAGGCTTATGGGTCTGTAATTCCCCGGGTCTGTTGCTAAGCCACCTTTGTGGAGAGGAATAACTGTTTCTGGTCTCCATTTTGCAGGAACAAAGCCCGTGGTTAGACTATGATTGAAAAGGGCATTTAATGGTGATGCTAGTTCATGTTTTAGCCTGTCTAGAAGACAGTCTGGGATGCCGTCTGGTCCCATAAAGGCTGTGTTTTTTGCTTTGAGAAAGGCTTTGATTACCTGTTTTTCAGATTTGTAGGGTGGGGTGGAAGTTTGGGACAAGGTTTGTGATAGATATGGAAGGGATGGGGGGTGAAATTTTCATCAAACCTATCCGCTAGCAGGTTTACTATCTCTGTAGGGTCAGTGTATGTGATACCATTGGTCACTAGTTCTGCACATGCTTTAGTCCTACCTGTAGACTATGTACATAACTGCAAAAGGACTTATGATTATCCTTGGCTGTGCTAGCTAAGTTTTTTTCAAAGAGGCCCTTAGAGGATTTGACAAGTTGTCTTATTTGCCTGTTGAGCCTGAGGAGGGTGTTTTTCCATTGTTGGGGTCTTGCCTTTGTTTTTATGAATAGCAACCTTTTGCATTTATTGTAAAGTTTGTTGATGCGGGATGTCCACCATGGTGGCTTGTTTTTACTTGGGGCTCTGGCTTTGATTCTTTCTGGTACAGCCGAGTCTGTACACTTATGCAAGTTATTGTACGGGTCTATATTAGATGAACGAAAGTTCATCTTAGCAAACGCTCACATGAGCGACAATCCAGGAACTCAAAACTGCAATTGTGGGGGGCTGCACCCCCCACACCCCCGCTAAATATATATTCCAACTTGAGATTGCACTACAGTGAGGAAAGGGCAAATATTCCCATCTTCACTCTACCGCGATCTCACAATTGCAGTTTCAAGTTCGCAATTTTCGCTCATGTGAGCGTTTGCCAAGATGAACTTTCGTTCATCTAATATAGACCCGATTGTACAGGGCTTTAGTGTAAGCTTCAGTGTAGTTATCACTTCCAGCTGGAGGTGGGGCTTGGAATGCATTCATACCTTCACATAGGAGGGTATAATTTGTCTTGGTGAAGTTTTTTAGTCTCATTTCGCCCTTTGTGAGTTCTGGTGTTAGTGTTAGGTCAAAGGTGACTGATTTGTGGTCAGATTTAACTGAGGGTTCAACAGTTGTGGTGATGCATCCATTTGACATGTTAGTGAGGACCAGATCTTATATGTTTGTTCCTCTTGTTGGGGTATGAACAATTTGTTCCAGGGCATTTGAGTTAACAAAGTTAAGGAACTTTTGCACTTGCAGGTTCGGGCTAGAGTAGGTTTCCCAGTAGATGGTGGGATAATTGAAATCCCCCATAATCAGAGTGTTCAGTAATATTTGGATTGTCTCCAGTTTGGTCGAGTCGGCTTCATGTGCATCATGACCCATGGAGGGGGATCTATAACTGGCTATGACTTAAAGGGGGTCTTACCCACCATAACCTTAACTTGGGGTAACTCCATGGAGTTGTCCAGTCTAACTAGACAGGAGGTGAATTTATCTCTAATACTGATAGAAACACTGCCTGCTTTGGTTCTCACACATTCATTTTGCAGTCTGAAGGTGTGGAAGGCATTGTAGCCTTGCAAGACCAGGGTACTCTCTGAGGCCTTGAACCAGGTTTTTGTGACTGCACAGACATCTTCATCTTCCAGTGATAGTAGTGCTTCCAGGGTGTGCAGTTTTTGGCTTAAGCTCATAGCATTTAGCAGCGTGACCCTTATTTTGTTACGATTGGCAAATATCATGTCTGTATGTTTGTTTTTGAGACTTTGCCTAAAAAAGGCACTATAGGGGAGGCAAGAGCCTTTGGCAGCAGCTGAAAGCATAAAGGTGCCAGGTGCAAACCATCTCTGGCAAAGCAGTGAGCTTTGTCGACCATGGCTTCCCAGGCTGACAGGAACTGGATCTCCTTTGAATGACACCAGAAGAGAACAGAGAAGTTCAATAGCACTTGGTTCAGAAAAAAATCCGTGAGTAAAAAATATATATATTTTTTTAAATAAATTTTATTGTTGTTTTCATAAAGACAACAATAAAATATAAAGGCAAGAAAAATAACAATTATAATACGAATACTGAAGTAAATCATTTCAATAGTACAATAATCAAGTATACAGACTTAACTATATACAAAATATACAAGACACAGCAAACTCTAACTAAAATTACTGACCAGTAGGGCATATATTTACAGTAAACAATAGCAGCTGGAATTAAATAAAACTTATGATCAACACCTGTTGCTTTCTAAGAGACACTAACATGGCTGATTACCCAAATGCTGATGCAAAATACTTTTCAATACATTTATAGAAGGGCAAGCTTACACCTTCCACCACATTAAAGTTTGACAACACTTGCCAAGATCCAATATACTTGGGTTGGATGACATGGATCTAGGAACAATACCAAAGATCCAGAACTTCCAACCCAACATATAGGACATGCCAAATACACTATTCAATTTTCCAGCCAAAATGTCCCTGAAGGTCTTAGCCATATGGCAACTCCAAAATATATAAATATTATTTGTAGTCCTTTGACCACATCTCCAACAGCTATCCAGTTGGGATAAACCTGATATCAACTGCCTGCTAGGAGTCTTATACCATCTTTACAGGACCATTACTTGATGGTCATAGTATTTAGGCCACCTCTTCAGCTTATCTAGGGCTGCCCAAACCATTCCCACTGATTGCTAAAGAAGTAAACATTTTGTTGAGTATTGCATCTACTAATTATCAAATGCTTGAGAGCTCTAGGTGTATTCAACCATAAATCCTTATATATTAATCCACATCTACTCCTTTTAACACCTTTCCATTTGTCCCAGGGGAGATTCTTACCAAATTTCTCTGGCAATAATATATATTTAAATCACAACTATGTAAATGTTCAGTATGTAAACCACTTTTGTCATGGCAGATTAAATTCCCCAGTTACAATTCTGACCTCTATCAGAGATCATTTGGATGAGGGATCTAGTGTTTGAGAGATCATTTGGATGAGGGATCTAGTGTTTGAGAGATCATTTGGATGAGGGATCTAGTGTTTGAGAGATCATTTGGATGAGGGATCTAGTGTTTGAGAGATCATTTGGATGAGGGATCTAGTGTTTGAGAGATCATTTGGATGAGGGATCTAGTGTTTGAGAGATCATTTGGATGAGGGATCTAGTGTTTGAGAGATCATTTGGATGAGGGATCTAGTGTTTGAGAGATCATTTGGATGAGGGATCTAGTGTTTGAGAGATCATTTGGATGAGGGATCTAGTGTTTGAGAGATCATTTGGATGAGGGATCTAGTGTTTGTGCCCATCTGTATATTCCTTTGGACTCCCATATAATCTCTGGCTCATTCCCTATACTGTTAATAATTTTAGGTGATGCCATATAGCATCATTTGGAACCCTCCCCCAAGTTAAGCCCCCTATTAGTATCCTGTATGTATAAATTTCTCTAAGCAACAGGAGCATATTCCTATTACTTTGGGTAGAGGGGTTGTCCATCATTTCCCCACTGCTGACCACATATGTATAAGGTAATTAAGTTGGAAGGCTGAATAGTAATTGGTTATATGAGGGATTGCTGACCCCATAACATCTTGTGATATGGGCATATTCTTCTTTGTTTTCTCCTAATACTGCTTTATCTATATCATCTTAGCTGAACATCAGAAATGGATGTTGCATTGAGAGCAAAATGTTCTTTACAAGGTATAGAACATGCAGCGGTATCATAGCTTGCATTGCCCCAATTTTGCCCTTTACTGAGAACAGAAGAGTTCACACTTTGCACACTAAATTGGCATACTGGCCTGCACCTTGCCAAGGTAGGAGAGCTCTAATTTTAGTCCTACAAAGGTTGCATCATGAGCCACAGGTACTGAGCACTTGTCCTGGCTCTGACCTTGGTCACCACAATGTATTATAACAGACTTCAAGAAGTCAGATTTCAGACCAAAACTTGCCCAAATAACTGAAATAAATCCAGTACCTTTCCTAGTACCACTGTCAGATTGATAATTATATATAGTTATCTGCAAATAACAGTAAAGTGTGAAATGACCCATGAATCCTAGCATGGAAAATGAGCCATGAATCTTAGCATGGAAAATGACCCATGAATCCTAGCATGGAAAATGAGCCACGAATCCTAGCATGGAAAATGAGCCATGAATCCTAGCATGGAAAATGAGCCATGAATCTTAGCATGGAAAATGACCCATGAATCCTAGCATGGAAAATGACCCATGAATCTTAGCATGGAAAATAAGACATGAATCCTAGCATGGACATTCAAAATTAGTCTTACCTGATATAAGAGTGGCCTGCCTTGTCTGAAGCCCCTACTGATTGCTCCCAGATTTGACAAACTCCCATTGACTAAGACCCTAAAAGGGGGAAAGTGTATAATCTCTTTACCAAGCTTGGGGTGATCCACTAGTCTTATATTTAAGTACTTAGAAAAGGAAACTCCATTCAGCTGTGCTGAATGCTTTTCTTTTGCCAAATAAAATAAAAGCTGCTTCACAACTGGCATTCTGATAAGAGGGACGCCAGCTGTCATCAGTTATTTGCCTGGCATTCTGATAAGAGGGTCGCCAGCTGTCATCAGTTATTTGCCTGGCATTCTGATAAGAGGGACGCCAGCTGTCATCAGTTATTTGCCTGGCATTCTGATAAGAGGGACGCCAGCTGTCATCAGTTATTTGCCTGGCATTCTAAGAGGGACGCCAGCTGTCATCAGTTATTTGCCTGGCATTCTGATAAGAGGGTCGCCAGCTGTCATCAGTTATTTGCCTGGCATTCTGATAAGAGGGTCGCCAGCTGTCATCAGTTATTTGCCTGGCATTCTGATAAGAGGGACGCCAGCTGTCATCAGTTATTTGCCTGGCATTCTGATAAGAGAGACGCCAGCTGTCATCAGTTATTTGCTACTTCTCTACTTCTCTCCCTTTAACAAAATCGTTTTGTCTATTGCAGATCAAATCTGGAAGCAGAATTTCAAATCTAAAAAACAATGCCTTCGCAAGTCTTTAGGTCCACATTAATGAAGGAGATAAGACTAAAGTCACCACATTTGGGAACACCTACTCTCACCTTTGGAATAAAAATAATGCCTGATTATAATCTGAGCCCACATTTTGGATACAGTTATTAGCATTAAACACAATTGCTAGTACCTGACTAAGCTCTCGCTTACCCCATTTATAAAATTCTGCAAGAAAACCACGTAATCCTGGCACCATCATGAGAATGAAGCTAGAGATAAGTTTTCCTATTGCTAGAGGGGTTGTTTGAAACCTGCTGTTCCATGGGCATAAGTGTCTGTGCTGCGGAGAACTCCCATTGTACATCAGAGCTTTTTGATGTGAGACTATAAAAAGAAGCATAACAATCTCTGAAACAGTACTTAACTTATAAGCAAGGTCATGGCACCTAGATCCAAGGAAGTGATAGTGCCACTTTATTTGGCCCTTAGAGCCACATTGAGTATAATGCCCCCTTCGGCCTGTACCAGACCAGATATGTGCAACAGTTGGAATGCCAACAAAGGTTCTTTACCAGGCGCATCTACGTTATAAACACATTGTCCTATATGGATCATCTGAAAGTTCCATCTCTATGTTCTGTCTCTCACAGGTTACTAAGAGGCAATCTGTGCCTGGATTACAAGGTATCCTCGGATCCAGCTCTGATGGACCTTCTGAACATCCGCAAAATGAAACAGCATCATAGCCATTAGATCCAAACATTTAAATCTTGCTTGTGACATATAAATAAAACAAGTTGGTGAGACAGATATGTGTCTCAGAGGATTCCCATGCATGTGAAGCAGAGTCCATTCTCAATCCTATTTAACTCATTATATCCGAGTGACGTCTGCAGGTGCATTTGCAGTTAACTCTGACTGATGCTTCCAGGTGTCAATTTATGTGTTCATATCTGTATCAATAATTCCAAAACCATGCTATGTACAAGGTTTTAAAACATTTCATCTTAAAGCTTACACAATAGCAAACTCAACTGCATTAACATTTGACCTCTGTCTAGTGAAGGTAAATAGATATTAACTGTTGTTTTTATGATATTAATTTGTATAGATATAATTTTAACATTTTTGTAAATATCTCAACAACCAGGTAACACAGACAGAACGCCTTAGATTCAAATGAAAGCCGTCAGCTAGATGAATAAAATGCTGCTGACAGCATGTTTGTAACTTGAGTGATTGCTGAGATATTGTACGTTGTTTACAAAATATTAAAAATGGAATAGTTACTGGGCAAGATTCAATAATGGCTACACTAAGTGTACACTGTTCTGAGTGAGCAGACAACACAGACATAATGCACACTTTCTTCCTCCTAATTTTAGTTTTTCTACTGATGTTCTTGCAGGTTTACACATTGACAGGGATTCAAAGGTTACCACAAAGTGTAAGCTACATGTACGATTAGTGTAATCTTTCTGAGGTACTAGAAAGCACAAAAAATGTGATTAGTTAGTATAGGCTTTACAAAATCTGGCCAACTGTGTTTACTGCGACTTGTAAAATTCAGTTTAAGACATAGAACCTAAAGAATACGGACACCATAAAAATAGTTTGTGCTGAAGAGTTTGCCACGTATGCTTCTTTCATAATCCCTATGGTTCTAGAGATATGAACATTTGAAATCTGAGGACATAATTTGATGCCATCAAAAGGTTTAGGCCCCGCCCATTTGTAGTTACAGTGCATTGGAGTGAATGAGTTAAGCATAACCTTGACCAATGGATGGGAAATCAGAAACTCATCTCGAGTCTGGCCACAATGTCAGTGATAGACAGAGGCAGACAGTAATACCAAAACTAACATACCTCTCTCTCACATAACCTCTAGAAACTTCCTAACAAATATAACCCCTCATAATAAATACCCTTGATACATAGGGACACAGTTGGGTTAGACTGCATAGCTAAGCTTATAAAGGCCCTGGTTGTTATTAGCATAGTATATAACTATAAATTATAAACTCTGAGGTCACCATCCCTTGTATTCCAGTCACTCATTTCTTTTGAACTAGCGCTGATGAGTTAACAGCACTATGGATCACTCTCTTGCCTTAAACACCAAAACTGACCTTTGTGAAGGAGCTCATCTTCTACCTTAGAAAGCACCACCAGATTTATTTCTAATGGGAGAAATTTTATGATCCCAAAGGGTGTTTTTTTTTCATGTTGCATCAATCACTGTTGGGTATCTCCCAATTTCCAAAGTTTAAATGCCAAGGTTTAATTTCAGCCTCTACTTTTAATCCCCTACATTTTCATGATTTACCCCCTTATGGCTGCTTTACAACTTTCTCACCACAATGCATTGATTGCTGTGTCTTGACAAGTACTTCTCTTAATAACATAAGAGATGATAGATTTCAGCAAGTCCTTGTTCTTGTCTGAGGTCCACGAGAAGTGTACCCACCTCCAAATCCTTAGCTTCGAAATTTAGGTGTCCATAATTACTAGAATGGATAAAGGGGCATGGTCAGAGAAATCAATTACATGCCTGCATGTTTGGAGAATGGACTCTACTTTGTAAATGGTCTGGGACCAAAATAAGATCGATTCAGCTACCTTGGCAACTTATGTTCCTAGAATAAGAAGTAATTACATTTTTTGGGTAAAAAATCCCGCCATATGTCAAGCCATCCTTCTTTGGACTTCCAAAATCTGAACAGCTCCTGACTCTGCTTGTGCTACTCTTTCTCTTGTTATAACCTACCTGGGCATTCATTTAGTACAACATTAAAATCACCTGCTACCAGACTGAATTTGGAGGATTTGGATGAGGTTTGACAGACTTCCTGAAGATTTATATGAACTTCCTTTTCAGCATTTGGTTCACATTTTTATTTGTTGACCAGTCACCAGTCTGAGCCCAAATTACAAAAATTAAAATAAAAAAAAAATGAATCCAGAATTTTAAAGATCTTTTTCATCAAAAAGAAGAAGTTAAGAGTTGGCCTGCTATTGTTCATAATGAGATACCACAGAAGCTTCTATGTGATCTGTAAAACGCTAAAAACAGCTCAAACAGCTCAAATTGCCAAGAGAATGAAAACAAGGGCCAAGTTCTGTTAGTTTAATGGCTGAATGTCAGATAGTCTCTGTTATGCAGCACACTACCCCAATTCCAAATTTAACCGAACCCTCAGAATGACATCATACTGAGGGAGGGTTATGCCCAACACCTCCCCTCACGATGATAGTCTAACAAATGTACAGTAGACGCACTCTGTGCTTATTAGGTATTGAGATTTAGACACATTCTTTGTTAATAAAGTTCATTAGCCATTCTTCTCATAGTCCAACTGCTGTCAATGCTGCTTGGCATCAACGGAGTTCACCTAAGGTCATCTGACACCAGAAGTCCAGCTGCATGCCAGCACTTGCACTGCAGATCCATTCAGCCATCCATCCACCCATCCATCCATCCATCCATCCATCCATCCTCAACCCCTTTCCCACTTTACACATGGGGTGAGGGTGTCACTTCAACAGTGACAATCATCTCGAGCCAAGCTTTACACCACCGGGTGGCTAGCCCTGCCTCAATAGTTCATCCGTACCACTCACTCACACATACACTTCCACCTAGGGCCAATTTAGAGTGTCCAATTCACCTGCTGCATGTCTTTGGAATGTGGGAGGAAATCAGAAAACCCGGAGGAAACCCATGCTACCACAGGGAGGACATGTATACTCCGCACAGAAGGCACCCCGAACCAGAGAACTTAATTGGTACAGTACCAGTGATGATACAGAGGTGGAACTACAAGCCCTTATAGTTGTGTGACACTGCAGTGCCACCTGTAGGATGGATGTAAAACTACAAGCATAATAAGAAATAAGTCTATCATGCATGCATTTTCATCATTCCCACATTGGAAAGAACACACTATGCATTGTCACTGTGACAACGTCAGAACACACTATGCATTGTCACTATGACAACGTCAGAACACACTATGCATTGTCACTATGACAACGTCAGAACACACTATGCATTGTCACTGTGACAACGTCAGAACACACTATGCATTGTCACTGTGACAACGTCAGAACACACTATGCATTGTCACTATGACAACGTCATCTGAATGGCACTGACTCACAGAACACATTACCATGCATGTATGAGGTTCTTCTTCCCCCATCAGCTTCCTTCATCTTACAGTGTATCTCCACCTGTATGTGAGACATCAAACCGGAGGCAATGTGGTCTCCCACCATCTAATGACTGCAGTGCCATTTCCTTCTTACAGGTGGAGTTGTAACAATGTCACAACAGTCC
Source organism: Protopterus annectens (assembly GCF_019279795.1). Taxonomy (NCBI): domain Eukaryota; kingdom Metazoa; phylum Chordata; order Ceratodontiformes; family Protopteridae; genus Protopterus; species Protopterus annectens. The sequence goes on along the minus strand of NC_056742.1, from coordinate 531,420,775 downwards.
ATTGTCTTTGATGGGCTACTCCACCGCTTCTAGTTTTTACTTGGCAATCATCACCAATTAAAACATCCTAAGTGTGGTTACATTCAAGCCTGATTCTTATTTTGGAATTGGGTTACAGCCTCTGCCACTCCTCGCTTACCTACATGGCTTAAGGAATGCTAGATCCCTATTTTACAAACTCAGGCATGGTGCAATTACTTGGGGTAATGTGTTATACCAACCCCAAATAGTTTTGAAATCCCATGTAATGTTAATGCTGTCGTATAAGTTTAATTTTTATGCTATATAATACTATCATGAAAGTATACACTTTGTCAAGATGAATGAATAAATGGCAACAGACACATAGGTTCATAGGTGTTTACTAGGCTAATGACCACAAGGGCCTTTTTAAGTCTAGCCATGCATCCCAAATCTCTGACGAGTTCTGATACCCTTAATAAGTGTAAGCACGAGCCTGGGAGATGAACCATTTACAGGTTACCTGTTTGCATCAGAGACATAGGTGCCAAACCAGGGATGAATTTCCGGTTTCCCATCCAATTTTCCAAGTTGTACTTGAATTGGGTTAGGGAGGAACTCTGCTTCACATGGATGGGGAGCCACTTCTATAAATGGGGTAGTCTCTGGAATACATACCTATTTCGCCAGCAGGTCCTATTTATATCACAGGCAAGGTTTACGTCTTTAGAACAGGTAATTCTGCTACTGTTTGTTTTGTGGATATGCAGGAGGTCCATCAGAATGGGGTCTGACAATGCCCTGCATGCCAGGCATAGATCTCCCCTCAAACCCTGTAGGAGACAGAATACAGAGATAGGGCCTTGAGGAGGTCTGCATAGGAAATATTACTTATGCCCTGTATACTTTTAGGGAGGAACCTCTGTGGACGTTCCAGGTGTTGGATATGCCTGGTTAGGTACATACCAAAGGGTGCACTGTACTCAATGATAGGTCTGATGAATGCCGAATACAGTGGAACAATGACTTTCTTGGACTTAGATGCCATACCTTTGTTTATAAGTTGCGCAACACAGAATGATTTCCTCGCCACTGTAGACACATGATGATCAAAGGCTAGATTACTATCTATTTGTGTCCCTAAGTCCCTGACTAGTGGGTCATCTCTAAGAGGTGTGTTGTTAATGTGATAGTTACCAGGGATGGATGACTTCCCAAAGGATACTGTTATGCATGTCTTAGCATTTAATTTTAGTCCATGACTCTGACACCAGTTGTTTGTCTGTGTCAGCCCCTCCTGGAGAACATTTGTGTCAGTGTAAGATTGAATGACAGCACCTAATTCACAGTCATCTCCAAATTTAGTCAGCCAGAGACCACTGACATTGGCCTTGACTTCTGTGAAGTAAATGCTAAAAAGGAGCAGTCCAAGGACTGATCCCTGAGGGACTCCACTTGTGACTGGCCTGTTTATAGAGGTGGACTCCACAATTCTAACTTCCTGAGTCCTGTGTGTGAGTCAGATGGCTATCCACTGGGTGATATATGGGTTGGTACCCAACTTCTTGAGTTTCTTAACAATGCCCGAGTGTGGTATTGTGTCAAATACCTTGACCAGGTCAAGGTAGGCAGTGTGAATGATTCTGCCCTCATCCATTGCTTTGGTGACCTTCTCAAAGAAGTCCAACAGGTTGAGTAGGCATGATCTGCCCTTGACGAAACCAAACTGGGCTGGGACCAGTGTCTGAAGGTTTACTATATCTCTGTAGATCATCTCCATGATACTTTTCCATGGCTTTACATATAAGACTAGTGAGACATATGGGTCTGTAGTTTCCATTTCTTAGCACTATTAAAATTTACTTGAGTGACTCAGAATTTGTGGTCACATGTACACTAACCTCGATATCTGTACCACTGAGTCCTGTCATATGATGTAATGCTCATTGTGACAGGGTAAAAGATTCAGTGCCTCTGAGTAATGTCATATAATTTAATGGTTGTAACAATGTAACAGGTTTGGTGTGTCTGAGTGATGTTGTATGATGAGACACAAAGCTTGCTGTATGCAGGGTAAAAGGTTTAGTACTTCTGAGTGATGCCATATAACAATGTAAAAGGTTCTGTGTATCTGAATCAGTGATTTATGATGTCATAGTTGCTGCACATTGGGTCAGAGGTTTATTCTATGCTTCAGAGTTTTATACTATGTAATATGATGCTCATACATAGGAGGAGAGTTCTTTTGCATCTGAGTGATGTATTATAAAATACCCTGCTCATACACAAGGTAAGAGTTTCAGTTTCTCTGTGGGATACCAAACAATATGTGATGTAATGCATATTTGCTTTATGCAATGTAAGAGATGCATCTCATCTGAGTGATATTGTACGATATGTGATTCATGTAGAGAAGGTAAGAGGGATGTCATATGATGTGACTTATTTTCCAGTTTATCACAACCACAGCTGACTTCAGAGTTGCAATTTATTTATTTATTGACATTTGACTACCAGGAAAGTCTGACTGGGTAGGAGTCCATTTTCAGTGAAGGCCTGGGAAGAAATGCTCCAAAGTATTCCAAAATATTTAAGAATAATAATTTTACAGTCTTTAAAAATAATACATAAAACAAATATAGTTTTAGTAATTATACCAAATTAGATATAATATGAAAACATTGGTTAAGAGAAGATACAAATTACAGGAACTCATAAATGAATGTTGGTACTGCATTCAGATGCCAATGGAGAATATGAAAGGTATATTTACATGTATTTCATCGATTATAGTAAGGTCTTTGATGGGGAAATCATGAAAAAAATGCTGCACCACATTGAAAAGCATCGAGATATCAGAACACCTGACAGTTTTCGTACACAACCTTTACATCTACAAAGAAGCAACGGTTGAAAAAGAACAAAGAGAACCAGAATGGCTCAGAATTAGTAATGGTGGATAACAAGGCTGCATACCTTTCCTATACCTGATAAATTTAGAAATAAGTGAAATCGTTAGAGAAGCTGCCATGTATGAAGACATCTGATGTTTAAAAATTGTTGAAAGACTACTCAACAATCTTTACTATGACAATTATACTGCACAAGTGCCTGGGCTGAAAATGAAGATGATCCGAAGCACAGATTAATCATGATTAAATAAAGTTGCCTCAAAATGGGTTTTCACCTTAACATAAGGAAGATAAACACCATGAGAACTGGTAAAAATGTATTCTTGATGAAAAAGAAGTAGAAACAATAGGCATCTTCAGCACACTTGGATCAATACAAGTATTCAAGAAATCAGTAATATAGTATTTTCAGTAATGTCACATGGATATGAAAGGTAGACATGGAAGATAAAAATAGGAAGAAAATTGATGGTTTTAAATTACAATGTTGGGGAATCCATCAGTATTGGAGGAGACAACTGCTGAGTATTCCTTGCAAACTGAAATCATGAGACATCAGTTTATACATCACGTGAATAGAAAATTCAGTTGGAGAAAACAACATGCTTAGCCTGGTCAAAGATCGGTGAGGAAGACAAACAATAGAACGCACTGATACAATAATCAGTGATGTCGCTGCCTCTGTATTGGTGATAAACACACTGATACAATAATCACAGTGATGTAACTGCCTCTGTATTATTGATGAACGCACTGATACAATAATAGCAGTGAAATAGCTGCCTTTGTATGATTGATGAATGCACTGATCCAATAATCACAGTGAAGTAGCAGCCTCTGTATTAGTGATGAACACACTGATAAAATAATCACAGTGATGTCGCTGCCTCTGTATTATTGATGAACGCACTGATACAATAATCACAAGGATCTCGCTGCCACTGTATTATTGATGAACACACTGAGACAATAATCACAGTCATGTCGCTGCCTCTGTATTATTGATGAATGCTCTGATACAATAATCAAAGTGATGTAGCTGCCTCTGTATTATTGATGAATGCACTGATACAATAATCACAGTGATGTAGCTGCCTCTGGATTATTGATGAACGCACTCATACAATGATCACAGTGATCTAGCTGCCTCTGTATTATTGATGAATACACTGATACAATAATCACAGTGATGTAAGTGCCTCTGTATTATTGATGAACGCACTGATACAATAATCACAGTGATATAGCTGCCTCTGTATCATTGATGAATGCACTGATACAGTAATCACAGTGATGTCACTGCCTCTGTATTATTGATGAACACACTGATATAATTATCACACTGCTGTCGCTGCCTCTGTATTTTTGATGAACACACTGATACAATAATCACAGGGATCTCACTGCCTCTGTATTATTGATAAACGCACTGGTACAATATTCATAGTGAAGTAGCTGCCTCTGTATTATTGATGCACACACTGGTGCAATAATCACAGTGAAGTAGCTGCCTCTGTATTATTCATGAATGCACTGATACAATAATCACGGTGATGTCACTGCCTCTGTTTTATTGATGAACACACTGATACAATAATCATAGGGATCTCACTGCCTCTGTATTATTGATGAATGCACTGATACAATAATCACAGTGAAGTAGCTGCCTCTGTATTATTGATGAATGCACTGATGCAATATTCACAGTGAAGTAGCTGCCTCTGTATTATTGATCAATGCACTGATACAATAAACACAGTGATGTTGATGCCTCTGTATTATTGATCAATGCACTGATACAATAATCGCAGTGAAGTAGCTGCCTCTGCATTAGTGATGAACGCACTGATACAATAATCACAGTGATGTTGCTGCCTCTGCATTATTAATGAACAAATTGATACAATGATCACAGTGATGTCACTGCCTCTGTATTATTGATGAATGCACTGATACAATAATCACAGTGATGTCGTTGCCTCTGTATTATTGATGAACGCACTGATACAATAATCACAGTGATATAGCTGCCTCTATATTATTGATGAACGCACTGATACAATAATCACAGTGATGTCGCTGCCTCTGTGTTATTGATGAACGTACTGATACAATAATCACAGTGAAAATGCTGCCTCTGTATTATTGATTAATGCATTGATACAACAATCACAGTGATGTAGCTGCCTCTGTATTATTGATGAATGCACTGATACAATAATCACATTGATGTAGCTGCATCTGTATTACTGATGAACGCACTGATACAAAAATCACAATAATGTAGCTGCCTCTGTATAATTGATGAACACACTGATACAATAATGACAGTGATATAGCTGCCTCTGTATTATTAATGAAAGCACTGATACAATAATCACAGTGATGTTGCTGCCGCTGTATTATTGATGAATGCACTGATACAATAATCATACTGATGTAGCTGCCTCTGTATTATTGATGAACGCACTGATACAATAATCACAGTGATGTCACTGCCTCTTTATAATTGATGAACACACTGATACAATAATCATAGGGATCTCACTGCCTCTGTATTATTGATGAACGCATTGATACAATAATCACAGTGAAGTAGCTGCCTCTGTATTATTGCTGAACGCACTGATGCAATATTCACAGTGAAGTAGCTGCCTCTGTATTATTGATGAATGCAATGATACAATAAACACAGTGATGTTGCTGCCTCTGTATTATTGATGAATGCACTGATACAACAATCACAGTGATGTAGCTGCCTCTGTATTATTGATGAATGCACTGATACAATAATGACATTGATGTAGCTGCCTCTGTATTACTGATGAACACACTGATACAATAATCACAATGATGTAGCTGCCTCTGTATAATTAATGAACACACTGATACAATAATCACAGTGATGTAGCTGCCTCTGCATTATTAATGAACGCACTGATACAATAATCACAGTGATGTTGCTGCCACTTTATTATTGATGAATGCACTGGTACAATAATCACAGTGATGTCGCTGCCCCTGTATTATTGATGAACACACTGATACAATATTCATAGAGATCTCACTGCCTCTGTATTATTGATGAATGCATTGATACAATAATCACAGTGAAGTAGCTGCCTCTGTATTATTAATGAATGCACTGATGCAATATTCACAGTGCAGTAGCTGCCTCTGTATTATTGATGAATGCAATGATACAATAAAGACACTGATGTTGCTGCCTCTGTATTATTGATGAATGCACTTTTACAATAATCACAGTGAAGTAGCTGAATCTGCATTAGTGATGTACGCACTGATACAATAATCACAGTGATGTTGCTGCCTCTGTATTATTGATGAATGCACTGATATAATATTCACAGTGATGTCCCTGCCTCTGTATTATTGATGAATGCACTGATACAATAATCACAGTGATGTAGCTGCCTCTATATTATTGATGAATACACTGATACAATAATCACAGTGATGTTGCTGCATCTGCATTATTGATGAACGCACAGATACAATAATCACAATGAAGTAGCTGTCTCTGTATTATTGATGAATGCACTGATACAATAATCACAGTGATGTCGCTGCCTCTGTATTATTGATGAATGCACTGATACAATAATCACAGTGCTGTTGCTGCCTCTGTATTATTGATGAACGTACTGATACAATAATCACAGTGTTGTAGCTGCCTCTGTATTATCGATGAATGCACTGATACAATAATCACAGTGATGTAGCTGCCTCTGTATTATTGATGAATGCACTGATACAATAATAACAGTGATGTACCTGCCTCTGTAATATTGATAAACACACTGACACAATAATCACAGTGATGTAGCTGCCTCTGTATTATTGATGAATGCACTGATGCAATAATCACAGTGATGATGTTGCCTCTGTATTATTGATGAATGCACTGATACAATAATAACAGTGATGTACCTGCCTCTGTAATATTGATAAACACACTGACACAATAATCACAGTGATGTAGCTGCCTCTGTATTATTGATGAATGCACTAATACAATAAACACAGTGATGTTGCTGCCTCTGTATTATTGATGAATGCACTGATACAATAATCGCAGCAAAGTAGCTGCCTCTGTATTAGTGATGAACGCACTGATACAATAATCACAGTGATGTCGCTGCCTCTGTATTATTGATGAATGCACTGATATAATAATCACAGTGATAATGCTGTCTCTGCATTATTGATCAACAAATTGATACAATAATCACAGTGATGTCACTGCCTCTGTGTTATTGATGAACGCACTGATACAATAATCACAGTGAAGTAGTTGCCTCTGTATTATTGATGAATGCACTGATACAATAATCACGTTGATGTAGCTGCCTCTGTATTACTGATGAATGCACTGATACAATAATCACAATAATGTAGCTGCCTCTGTATAATTGATGAGCATACTGATACAATAATCACAATGATGTAGCTGCCTCTGTATTATTAATGAACGCACTTATACAATAATCACAGTGATGTCGCTGCCGCTGTATTATTGACGAATGCACTGACACAATAATCACAGTGATGTCACTGCATCTGCACTATTGATGAAGACACTGATACAATAATCACAGTGAAGTAGCTGTCTCTGTATTATTCATGAACACACTGATACAATAATCACAGTGATAACGCTGCCTCTGTATTAATGATAAACACACTGATACAATAATCACAGTGATATAGCTGCCTCTATATTATTGATGAATGCACTGATACAATAATCACAGTGATGTCGCTGCCTCTGTGTTATTGATGAATGCACTGATACAATAATCACAGTGATGTCACTGCCTCTGTATTATTGATGAACGCACTGATACAATAATCACAGTAAAGTAGCTATCTATGTATTATTGATGAACGCACTGATAAAATAATCACAGTGAAGTAGCCGCCTCTGTATTATTGATGAATGCACTGACACAATAATCACAGTGATGTTGCTGCCTCTGTATTATTGATGAATGCACTAATACAATAATCACAGTGATGTAGCTGCCTCTGTATTAATGATGAATGCAGTGATCCAACAATCACAGTGATCTAACTGCCTCCATCTTATTGATGAATGCACTGATACAATAATCACATTGATTTCACTGCCTCTGTATTATTGATGAGTGCACTGATACAATAATCACAATGATGTCACTGCCTCTGCATTATTGATGAATGCACTGATATAATAATCACAGTGATGTCACTGCCTCTGTATTATTGATGAACATACTGATACAATAATCACAGTGATGTAGCTGCCTCCATATTATTGATGAACACACTGATACAATAATCACAGTGATGTAGCTGCCTCTGTATTATTGATGAACGCAATGATACAATAATGACAGTGATGTAGCTGCCACTGTAATATTGATGAACACACTGATACAATAATCACAGTGATGTAGCTGCCTCTGTATTATTGATGAATGCACTGATACAATAATCATAATGATGTTGCTGCATCTGCATTATTGATAAACACAGTGATACAATAATCACAGTGAATTAGCTGCCTCTGTATTATTGATGAATGCACTGATACAATAATCACAGTGATGTCGCTGCCTCTGTATGATTGATGAATGCACTGACACAATAATCACACTGCTGTCGCTGCCTCTGTATTTTTGATGAACACACTGATACAATAATCACAGGGATCTCACTGCCTCTGTATTATTGATAAACACAATCATACATAATCATAGTGAAGTAGCTGTCTCTGTATTATTGATGAACACACTGATGCAATAATCACAGTGAAGTAGCTGCCTCTGTATTATTCATGAACGCACTGATACAATAATCACAGTGATGTCGCTGCCTCTGTATTATTGATGAACACACTGATACAATAATCACAGTGAAGTAGCTGCCTCTGTATTATTGATCAACGTACTGAAACAGTAATCACAGTGATGTCTCTGCCTCTTTAATATTGATGAATGCACTGATACAATATTCACAGTGATGTAGCTGCCCCTGTATTATTGATGAATGCACTGATACAATAATCACAGGGATCTCGCTGCCTCTGTATTAGTGATGAATGCACTGATACAATAATCAAAGTGTTGTCGCTGCCGCTGAATTATCGATGAACTCACTGATACAAAAATCACAGTGATGTTGCTGCCTCTGTATTAGCGAAGATGTCACTGATAAAATAATCACAGTGATGTCACTGCCTCTGTATTATTGATGAACGCACTGATACAATAATCGCAGTGATGTAGCTGCCTCCGTATTATTCATGAACACACTGATACAATAATCACAGTGATGTAGCTGCCTCTGTATTGTTGATGAATGCAATGATACAATAATGACAGTGATGTAGCTGCCACTGTATTATTGATGAACACGCTGATACAATAATCACGGTGATGTAGCTGCCATTGGTATTATTGAGGAACGCACTGATAAAATAATCACAGTGATATAGCTGCCTCTGTATTATTGATGATCACACTGATACAATAATCACAGTGATGTAGCTGCCTCTGTATTATTGATGAATGCACTGATGCAATAATCACAGTGAAGTAGCTGCCTCTGTATTATTGATGAATGCACTGATACAATAAACACAGTGATGTCGCTGCCTATGTATTATTGATGAACGCACTGATGCAATAATCGCAGTGAAGTAGCTGCCTCTGTATTAATGATGAACGCACTGATACAATAATGACAGTGATGTTGCTGCCTCTGTATTGTTGATGAATGCACTGATACAATAATCACAGTGATGTTGCTGCTTCTGTATTATTGATGAAAGCACTGATACATTAATCGCAGTGATGTAGCAGCCTCTGTAAAATTGATGAACACACTGATACAATAATCACAGTGATGTAGCTGCCTCTGTATTATTAATGAATGCACTGATACAATAATCATAGTGATGTTGCTGCTTCTGCATTATTGATGAACACAGTGATACAATAATCACAGTGAATTAGCTGCCTCTGTATTATTGATGAATGCACTGATACAATAATCACAGTGATGTCGCTGCCTCTGTATTATTAATGAATGCACTGACACAATAATCACAGTGATGTCACTGCCTCTGTATTATTGAGGAATGCATTGATACATTAATCACACTGATGTTGCTGCCACTGTATTATTGATGAATGCACTGATACAATAATCACAGTGAAGTTGCTGCCTCTGTATTATTGATGAACGCACTGATACAATAATCACAGTGATGTTGCTGCCTCTGTATTATTGATGAACGCACTGATACAATAATCACAGTGAAGTAACTGCCTCTGTATCATTGATGAATGCACTGATACAATAATTACAGTGAAGTAGCTGCCTTTGTATTATTGATGAATGCACTGATACAATAATTACAGTGAAGTAGCTGCCTCTGTATTATTGATGAAGGCACTGATAAAATAATCACAGTGATGTCGTGGCCTCTGTATTATTGACGAACGCACTGTTAAAATAATCACAGTGAAGTATCTGCCTCTGTAGTTATTGATGAATGCACTGATACAATGAACACAGTGAAGTAGCTGTCTCTGTATTATTGATGAATGCACTGATACAATAATCACAGTGATATCGGTAGCTCTATATTATTGATGAACACACTGATACAATAATCACAGTGATGTCGCTGCCTCTGTATTATTGATGAATGCACTGATACAATAATCACAGTGAAGTAGCTGCCTCTGTATTATTGATGTACGCACTGATACAATAATCACAGTGATGTTGCTGCCTCTGTATTATTGATGAATGCACTGATACAAAAATCACAGTGAAGTATCTGCCTTTGTATTATTGGTGAATGCACTGATACAATAATCACAGTGATGTAGCTGCCTCTGTATTATTGATGAAAGCACTGATCCAATAATCACAGTGATATCGCTGCCTCTGTATTAATGATGAACACACTGATACAATAATCACAGTGATGTTGCTGCCTCTGTATTATTGATGAATGCACTGATACAATAATCACAGTGATGTCGCTGCCTCTGTATTATTGATGAATGCACTGATACAATAATCACAGTGATGTCGCTGCCTCTGCATTATTGATGAATGTACTGATACAATAATCACAGTGATGTAGCTGCCTCTGTATTATTGATGAATGCACTGATACAATAATCACAGTGATGTAGCTGCCTCTTTAATATTGATGAACAAACTGACAAAATAATGACAGTGATGTAGCTGCCTCTGTATGATTGATGGACGCACTGATGCAATAATCACAGTGATGTCACTGCTTCTGTATTTTTGAAGAATATACTGATGCAATAATTACAGCGAAGTAGCTGCCTCTGCATTTTTATGAAAACACTAATACAATAATCACAATGATGTTGCTGCCTTTGTATTTTTGATGAACGCACTGATACAATAATCACAGTGATGTCAGTGCCTCTGTATTATTGATGAACGCACTGATACAATAATCACAGTGATATAGCTGCCTCTGTATTATTGATGAATGCACTGATACAGTAATCACAGTGATGTCACTGCCTCTGTAATATTGATGAACACACTGATACAATAATCACAGTGATGTCGCTGCCTCTGTATTTTTGATGAACACACTGATACAATAATGACAGGGATCTCACTGCCACTGTATTATTAATAAACACACTCATACAATAATCATAGTGAAGTAGCTGCCTCTGTATTATTGATGAACACACTGATGCAACAATCACAGTGAAGTAGCTGCCTCTGTATTATTCATGAACACACTGATACAATAATCATAGGGATCTCACTGCCTCTGTATTATTGATGAATGCACTGATACAATAATCACAGTGAAGTAGCTGCCTCTGTATTATTGATGAATGCACTGATGCAATATTCACAGTGAAGTAGCTGCCTCTGTATTATTGATGAATGCACTGATACAATAAACACAGTGATGTGCTGCCTCTGTATTATTGATGAACGCACTGATACAATAATCGCAGTGAAGTAGCTGCCTCTGCGTTAGTGATGAATGCACTGATACGATAATCACAGTGATGTTGCTGCCTCTGCATTATTGATGAACAAATTGATACATTGATCACAGTGATGTCACTGCCTCTGTATTATTGATGAATGCACTGACACAATAATCACAGTGATATAGCTGCCTCTACATTATTGATGAACGCACTGATACAAAAATCACAGTGATGTTGCTGCCTCTGTGTTATTGATGAACGCACTGATACAATAATCACAGTGAAAAAGCTGCCTCTGTATTATTGATGAATGCATTGATACAACAATCACAATGATGTAGCTGCCTCTGTATTATTCATGAATGCACTGATACAATAATCACATTGACGTAGCTGCATCTGTATTACTGATGAACGCACTGATACAATAATCACAATAATGTAGCTGCCTCTGTATAATTGATGAACACACTGATACAATAATGACAGTGATGTAGCTGCCTCTGTATTATTATTGAAAGCACTGATACAGTAATCACAGTGATGTTGCTGCCGCTGTATTATTGATGAATGCACTGATACAATAATCATAGTGATGTAGCTGCCTCTGTATTATTGATGAACGCACTAATACAATAATCACAGTGATGTCACTGCCTCTGTATAATTGATTAATGCACTGGTACAACAATCACAGTGAAGTAGCTGCCTCTGTATTATTGATGAACGTACTGATACAATAATCACAGTGATGTCCTTGCCTCTGTATTACTGATGAATGCACTGATACAATAATCACAGTGAAGTATCTGCCTTTGTATTATTGATGAATGCACTGATACAATACTCACAGTAAAGTAGCTGCCTCTGTATTATTGAAGAATGTACTGATACAATAAACACAGTGATGTCGCTGCCTCTGTATTATTGATGAACGCACTGATACAATAATCACATTGACATCACTGCCTCTGTATTATTGATGAATGCACTGATACAATAATGACAGTGAAGTAGCTGCCTCTGTATTATTGATGAATGCACTGATACAATAATCACAGTGATGTCGTTGCCTCTGTATTATTGATGAATGCACTGATACAATAATCACAGTGAAGTATCTGCCTTTGTATTATTGATGAACGCACTGATGCAATAATCACAGTGATGTCACTGCCTCTGTATTATTGATGAATGCCCTGATACAATAATCACAGTGAAGTAGCTGCCTTTGTATAATTAATGAACGCACTGAAACAATAATCACAGTGATGTAGCTGCCTCTGTATTATTGATGAAGCCACTGAAACAATAATCACAGTGATGTAGCTGCCTCTGTATTATTGATGAAGCCACTGATACAATAATCACAGTGATGTAGCTGCATCTGTATTATTGATGAATGCACTGATACAATAATCACAGTGATGTAGCTGCCTCTGTATTATTGATGACCGCACTGATACAATAAGCACAGTGACGAAGCTGCCTCTGTATTATTGATGAATGCACTGATACAATAATCACAGTGATGTTGCTGCCTCTGCATTATTGATGAATGCTCTGATACAATAATTACAGTGAAGTAGCTGCCTTTGTATTATTGATGAATGCACTGATACAATAATCACAGTGATGTAGCTGCCTCTGTATTATTGATGAAGGCACTGATACAATAATCACAGTGATGTAGCTACCTCTGTATTATTGATGAATGCACTGATACAATAATCACAGTGATGTAGCTGCCTCTGTATTATTGATGAGCGCACTGATACAATAATCACAGTGATGAAGCTGCCTCTGTATTATTGATGAATGCACTGATAGAATAATCACAGTGATGTCGCTGCCTATGTATTATTGATGAATGCACTGATACAATAATCACAGTGATGTAGCTGCCTCTGGATTATTGATGAACGCACTGATACAAAAATCACAGTGATGTTGCTGCCTCTGTATTATTGATGAATGCACTGATACAAAAATCACAGTGAAGTATCTGCCTTTGTATTATTGATGAATGCACTGATACAATAATCACAGTGATGTAGCTGCCTCTGTATTATTGATGAATGTACTGATACAATAATCACAGTGATGTAGCTGCCTCTGTATTATTGATGAACGCACTGATACAATAATCACAGTGATGAAGCTGCCTCTGTATTATTGATGAATGCACTGATACAATAATCACAGTGATGTCGCTGCCTCTGTATTATTGATGAATGCACTGATACAATAATCACAGTGATGTAGCTGCCTCTGGATTATTGATGAACGCACTCATACAATGATCACAGTGATCGAGCTATCTCTGTATTATTGATGAATACACTGATACAATAATCACAGTGATGTCAGTGCCTCTGTATTATTGATGAACTCACTGATACAATAATCACAGTGATATAGCTGCCTCTGTATTATTGATGAATGCACTGATACAGTAATCACAGTGATGTCACTGCCTCTGTAATATTGATGAACACACTGATACAATAATCACAGTGATGTCACTGCCTCTGTATTTTTGATGAACACACTGACACAATAATGACAGGGATCTCACTGCCACTGTATTATTGATAAACACACTCATACAATAATCATAGTGAAGTAGCTGCCTCTGTATTATTGATGAACACACTGATGCAACAATCACAGTGAAGTAGCTGCCTCTGTATTATTCATGAACGCACTGATACAATAATCACAGTGATGTCACTGCCTCTGTATTATTGATGAACACACTGATACAATAATCATAGGGATCTCACTGCCTCTGTATTATTGATGAATGCACTGATACAATAATCACAGTGAAGTAGCTGCCTCTGTATTATTGATGAATGCACTGATGCAATATTCACAGTGAAGTAGCTGCCTCTGTATTATTGATGAACGCACTGATACAATAATCGCAGTGAAGTAGCTGCCTCTGCATTAGTGATGAATGCACTGATACGATAATCACAGTGATGTTGCTGCCTCTGCATTATTGATGAACAAATTGATACATTGATCACAGTGATGTCACTGCCTCTGTATTATTGATGAATGCACTGATACAATAATCACAGTGATATAGCTGCCTCTATATTATTGATGAACGCACTGATACAAAAATCACAGTGATGTCGCTACCTCTGTGTTATTGATGAACGCACTGATACAATAATCACAGTGAAAAAGCTGCCTCTGTATTATTGATGAATGCATTGATACAACAATCACAATGATGTAGCTGCCTCTGTATTATTCATGAATGCACTGATACAATAATCACATTGACGTAGCTGCATCTGTATTACTGATGAACGCACTGATACAATAATCACAATAATGTAGCTGCCTCTGTATAATTGATGAACACACTGATACAATAATGACAGTGATGTAGCTGCCTCTGTATTATTATTGAAAGCACTGATACAGTAATCACAGTGATGTTGCTGCCGCTGTATTATTGATGAATGCACTGATACAATAATCATAGTGATGTAGCTGCCTCTGTATTATTGATGAACGCACTAATACAATAATCACAGTGATGTCGCTGCCTCTGTATAATTGATTAATGCACTGGTACAACAATCACAGTGAAGTAGCTGCCTCTGTATTATTGATGAACGTACTGATACAATAATCACAGTGATGTCCTTGCCTCTGTATTATTGATGAATGCACTGATACAATAATCACAGTGAAGTATTTGCCTTTGCATTATTGATGAATGCACTGATACAATACTCACAGTAAAGTAGCTGCCTCTGTATTATTGATGAACGCACTGATGCAATAATCACAGTGATGTCGCTGCCTCTGTACTCTGTATTATTGATGAACACACTGATACAATAATCACAGTGATGTAGCTGCCTCTGTATTATTGATGAACACATTGATTCAATAATCACAGTGATGTCACTGCCTCTGTATTATTGATGAATGCACTGATACAATAATTACAGTGAAGTAGCTGCTTCTGCATTACTGCATTATTGATGAACGCACTGATACAGTAATCACAGTTATGTAGTTGCCTCTGTATTATTGATGAATGCCCTGAAACAATAATCACAGTGAAGTAGCTGCCTTTGTATAATTAATGAATGCACTGAAACAATAATCACAGTGATGTAGCTGCCTCTGCATTATTGATGAAGGCACTGATACAATAATCACAGCGATGTAGCTGCCTCTGTATTATTGATGAATGCACTGATACAATAATCACAGTGATGTAGCTGCCTCTGTATTTTTGATGAACGCACTGATACAATAAGCACAGTGATGAAGCTGCCTCTGTGTTCTTGATGAACGCACTGATACAATAATCACAGTGATGTTGCTGCCTCTGCATTATTGATGAATGCTCTGATGCAATAATTACAGTGAAGTAGCTGCATTTGTATTATTGATGAATGTACTGATACAATAATCACAGTGATGTAGCTGCCTCTGTATTATTGATGAACGCACTGATACAATAATCACAGTGATGAAGCTGCCTCTGTATTATTGATGAATGCACTGATACAATAATCACAGTGATGTCGCTGCCTCTGTATTATTGATGAATGCACTGATACAATAATCACAGTGATGTAGCTGCCTCTGGATTATTGATGAACGCACTCATACAATGATTACAGTGATCGAGCTGTCTCTGTATTATTGATGAATACACTGATACAATAATCACAGTGATGTCAGTGCCTCTGTATTATTGATGAACGCACTGATACAATAATCACAGTGATATAGCTGCCTCTGTATTATTGATGAATGCACTGATACAGTAATCACAGTGATGTCACTGCCTCTGTAATATTGATGAACACACTGATACAATAATCACAGTGATGTCGCTGCCTCTGTATTTTTGATGAACACACTGATACAATAATGACAGGGATCTCACTGCCACTGTATTATTGATAAACACACTCATACAATAATCATAGTGAAGTAGCTGCCTCTGTATTATTGATGAACACACTGATGCAACAATCACAGTGAAGTAGCTGCCTCTGTATTATTCATGAACGCACTGATGCAATAATCACAGTGATGTCACTGCCTCTGTATTATTGATGAATGCACTGATACAATAAACACAGTGATGTTGCTGCCTCTGTATTATTGATGACTGCACTGATACAACAATCACAGTGATGTAGCTGCCTCTGTATTATTGATGAATGCACTGATACAATAATGACATTGATGTAGCTGCCTCTGTATTACTGATGAACACACTGATACAATAATCACAGTGATGTAGCTGCCTCTGCATTATTAATGAATGCACTGATACAATAATCACAGTGATGTCGCTGCCACTTTATTATTGATGAATGCACTGGTACAATAATTACAGTGATTTCGCTGCCCCTGTATTATTGATGAACACACTAATACAATAATCATAGAGATCTCACTGCCTCTGTATTATTGATGAATGCACTGATACAATAATCACAGTGAAGTAGCTGCCTCTGTATTATTGCTGAACGCACTGATGCAATATTCACAGTGAAGTAGCTGCCTCTGTATTATTGATGAATGCAATGATACAATAAAAACAGTGATGTTGCTGCCACTGTATTATTGATGAATGCACTTTTACAATAATCACAGTGAAGTAGCTGAATCTGCATTAGTGATGAACGCACTGATACAATAATCACAGTGATGTCGCTACCTCTGTATTATTGATGAATGCACTGATATAATAATCAAAGTGATGTCACTGCCTCTGTATTATTGATGAATGAACTGATACAATAATCACAGTGATGTAGCTGCCTCTATATTATTGATGAATGCACTGATACAATAATCACAGTGATGTCAGTGCCTCTGTGTTATTGATGAATGCACTGATTGAATAATCACAGTGAAGTAGTTGCCATTGTATTATTGATGAATGCACTGATACAGCAATCAGAGTGATGTAGCTTCCTCTGTATTATTGATGATGAATACACTGATACAATAATCACATTGATATAGCTGCCTTTGTATTACTGATGAATGCACTGATACAATAATCACAGTAATGTAGCTGCCTCTGTATAATTGATGAACACACTGATACAATAATCACAGTGATGTAGCTGCCTCTGTTTTATTAATGAATGCACTTATACAATAATCACAGCAATGTCGCTGCCGCTGTATTATTGATGAATGCACTGATACAATAATCACAGTGATGAAGCTGCCTCTGTATTATTGATGAACGCACTCATACGATAATCACAGTGATGTTGCTGCATCTGCATTATTGATGAACGCACTGATACAATAATCACAATGAAGTAGCTGTCTCTGTATTATTGGTGAATGCACTGATACAATAATCACAGTGATGTCGCTGCCTCTGTATTATTGATGAATGCACTGATACAATAATCACAGTGATGTCACTGCCTCTGTATTATTGATGAACATACTGATACAATAATCACAGTGTTGTAGCTGCCTCTGTATTATTGATGAATGCAATGATACAATAATCACAGTGATGTAGCTGCCTCTGTATTATTGATGAATGCACTGATACAATAATCACAGTGATGTAGCTGCCTCTGTAATATTGATAAACACACTGACACAATAATCACAGTGATGTAGCTGCCTCTGTATTATTGAAGAATATACTGATGCAATAATTACAGTGAAGTAACTGCCTCTGCATTTTTATGAATGCACTAATACAATAAACACAGTGATGTTGCTGCCACTGTATTATTGATGAACGCACTGATATAAAAATTGCAGCGAAGTAGCTGCCTCTGCATTAGTGATGAACGCACTGATGCAATAATCACAGTGATGTCGCTGCCTCTGTATTATTGATGAATGCACTGATATAATAATCACAGTGATGTTGCTGCCTCTGCGTTATTGATCAACAAATTGATACAATAATCACAGTGATGTCGCTGCCTCTGTGTTATTGATGAACGCACTGATTCAATAATCACAGTGAAGTAGTTGCCTCTGTATTATTGATGAATGCGCTGATACAATAATCACATTGATGTAGCTGCCTTTGTTTTACTGATGAATGCACTGATACAATAATCACAATAATGTAGCTGCCTCTGTATAATTGATGAACACACTGATACAATAATCACAGTGATGTCGCTGCCGCTGTATTATCGATGAATGCACTGATACAATAATCACAGTGATGAAGCTGCATCTGCATTATTGATGAACACACTGATACAATAATCACAGTGAAGTAGCTGTCTCTGTATTATTCATGAATGCACTGATACAATAATCACAGTGATGTCGCTGCCTCTGTGTTAATGATAAACACACTGATACAATAATCACAGTGATATAGCTGCCTCTATATTATTGATGAATGCACTGATACAATAATCACAGTGATGTTGCTGCCTCTGTATTATTGATGAACGCACTGATACAATAATCACAGTAAAGTAGCTGTCTATGTATTATTGATGAACGCACTGATAAAATAATCACAGTGAAGTAGCCGCCTCTGTATTATTGATGAATGCACTGACACAATAATCACAGTGATGTTGCTGCCTCTGTATTATTGATGAATGCGCTAATACAATAATCACAGGGATGTAGCTGCCTCTGTATTAATGATGAATGCAGTGATCCAACAATCACAGTGATCTAACTGCCTCTGTCTTATTGATGAATGCACTGATACAATAATCACATTGATTTCACTGCTTCTGTATTATTGATGTGTGCACTGATACAATAATCACAGTGATGTCGCTGCCTCTGCATTATTGATGAATGTACTGATATAATAATCACAGTGATGTCACTGCCTCTGTATTATTGATGAACATACTGATACAATAATCACAGTGATGTAGCTGCCTCTGTATTATCGATGAATGCACTGATACAATAATCACAGTGATGTAGCTGCCTCTGTATTATTGATGAATGCACTGATACAATAATCACAGTGATGTAGCTGCCTCTGTAATATTGATGAACAAACTGACAAAATAATCACAGTGATGTAGCTGCCTCTGTATTATTGATGAACGCACTGATGCAATAATCACAGTGATGTCACTGCTTCTGTATTATTGAAGAATATACTGATACAGCGAAGTAGCTGCCTCTGCGTTTTTATGAAGACACTAATACAATAATCTCAATGATGTTGCTGCCTCTGTATTTTTGATGAACGCACTGATACAATAATCACAGTGATATAGCTGCCTCCGTATTATTGATGAATGCACTGTTACAATAATCAAAGTGATGTATCTGCCTCTGTATTATTGAAGAACACACTGATACAATAGTCACAGTGAAGTAGCTGCCTCTGTATTATTGATGAACATACTGAAACAGTAATCACAGTGATGTAGCTGCCGCTGTATTATTGATGAATGCACTGATACAATAATCACTGTGATGTAGCTGCCTCTGTATTATTGATGAACACACTGATACAATAATCACAGTGATGTAGCTGCCACTGTATTATTGATGAACGCACTGATTCAATAATCACAGGGATCTCGCTGCCTCTGTATTAGTGATGAATGCACTGATACAATAATCAAAGGATGTCGCTGCCGCTGAATTATTGATGAACGCACTGATACAAAAATCACAGTGATGTAGCTGCCTCTGTATTAGCGATGATGTCACTGATACAATAATCACAGTGATGTCACTGCCTCTGTATTATTGATGAACGCAATGATACAATAATTACAGTGATGTAGCTGCCACTTTATTATTGATGAACACGCTGATACAATAATCACAGTGATGTAGCTGCCATTGGTATTATTGAGGAACGTACTGATAAAATAATCACAGTGATATAGCTGCCTCTGTATTATTGATGATTACACTGATACAATAATCACAGTGATGTAGCTGCCTCTGTATTATTGATGAATGCACTGATGCAATAATCACAGTGAAGTAGATGCCTCTGTATTATTGATGAATGCACTGATACAATAAACACAGTGATGTCGCTGCCTATGTATTATTGATGAACACACTGATACAATAATTGCAGTGAAGTAGCTGCCTCTGTATTAATGATGAACGCACTGATACAATAATCACAGTGATGTTGCTGCCTCTGTATTATTGATGAATGCACTGATACAATAATCACAGTGATGTTGCTGCTTCTGCATTATTGATGAATGAATTGATAAAATAATCACAGTGATTTCACTGCCTCTGTATTATTGATAAATACACTGATACAATAATCACAGTGAAGTTGCTGCCTCTGTATTATTGATGAATGCACTGATACAACAATCACAGTGATGTAGCTGCCTCTGTATAATTGATGAATGCACTGATACAATAATCATAGTGATGTTGCTGCATCTGCATTATTGATGAACGCAGTGATACAATAATCACAGTGAATTAGCTGCCTCTGTTTTATTGACGAATGCACTGATACAATAATCACAGTGATGTCGCTGCCTCTGTATTATTGATGAATGCACTGACACAACAATTACAGTGATGTCGCTGCCTCTGTATTATTGAGGAATGCATTGATACATTAATCACACTGATGTTGCTGCCACTGTATTATTGATGAATGCACTGATACAATAATCACAGTGAAGTTGCTGCCTCTGTATTATTGATGAACGCACTGATACAATAATCACAGTGATGTTGCTGCCTCTGTATTATTGATGAACGCACTGATACAATAATCACAGTGAAGTTACTGCCTCTGTATTATTGATGAATGCACTGATACAATAATTACAGTGAAGTAGCTGCCTCTGTATTATTGATGAAAGCACTGATACAATAATCACAGTGATGTTGTTGCCTCTGTATTATTGATGAATGCACTGATACAATAATCACAGTGAAGTATCTGCCTTTGTATTATTGATGAATGCACTGATACAATAATCACAGTGATGTAGCTGCCTCTGTATTATTGATGAATGCACTGATCCAATAATCACAGTGATGTCGCTGCCTCTGTATTAATGATGAACACACTGATACAATAATCACAGTGATGTTGCTGCCTCTGTATTATTGATGAACGCACTGATGCAATAATCACAGTGATGTTTCTGCCTCTGCATTATTGATGAATGAATTGATAAAATAATCACAGTGATTTCACTGCCTCTGTATTAATGATGAACGCACTGATACAATAATCACATTGATGTTGCTGCCTCTGTATTATTGATGAATGCACTGATAAAATAATCTCAGTGAAGTAGCTGCCTTTGTATTATTGATGAACGCACTGATACAATAATCACAGTGATGTTGCTGCCTCTGTATTATTGATGAACGCACTGATACAATAATGACAGTGATGTCCCGGCCTCTGTATTATTGATGAACGCACTGATAAAATAATCAAAGTGAAGTAGCTGCCTCTGTATTATTGATTATATCACTGATACAATAATCACAGTGATGTATCTGCCTCTGTATTATTGATGAACGCACTGATACAATAATCACAGTGACGTCGCTGCCTCTGTATTATTGATGAATGCACTGATACAATAATGACAGTGAAGTAGCTGCTCTGTATTATTGATGAATGCACTGATACAATAATCACAGTGATGTCGTTGCCTCTGTATTATTGATGAACGCACTGGTACAATAGTCACAGTGAAGTATCTGCCTTTGTATTATTGATGAATGCACTGATACAATAATTACAGTGATGTAGTTGCCTCTGTATTATTGATGAACGCACTGATCCAATAATCACAGTGATGTCACTGCCTTTGTATTATTGATGAACGCACTGATGCAATAATCACAGTGATGTCGCTGCCTCTGTACTCTGTATTATTGATGAACGCACTGATACAATAATCACAGTGATGTAGCTGCCTCTGTATTATTGATGAACACACTGATACAATAATCACAGTGATGTAGCTGCCTCTGTATTATTGATGAACACATTGATTCAATAATCACAGTGATGTCACTGCCTGTGTATTATTGATGAATGCACTGATACAATAATTACAGTGAAGTAGCTGCTTCTGCATTACTGCATTATTGATGAACGCACTGATACAGTAATCACAGTTATGTAGCTGCCTCTGTATTATTGATGAATGCACTGATACAATAATCACAGTGATGTAGCTGCCCCTGTATTATTGATGAAGGTACTGATACAATAATCACAGTGATGTAGCTGCCTCTCTATTATTGATGAATGCAATGATACAATAATCACAGTGATGAAGCTGCCTCTGTATTATTGATGAACGCACTGATACAATAATCACAGTGATGTTGCTGCCTCTGCATTATTGATGAATGCTCTGATACAATAATTACAGTGAAGTAGCTGCCTTTGTATTATTGATGAATGCACTGATACAATAATCACAGTGATGTAGCTGCCCCTGTATTATTGATGAAGGTACTGATACAATAATCACAGTGATGTAGCTGCCTCTGTA
Organism: Protopterus annectens; assembly: GCF_019279795.1. Taxonomy (NCBI): domain Eukaryota; kingdom Metazoa; phylum Chordata; order Ceratodontiformes; family Protopteridae; genus Protopterus; species Protopterus annectens. Next base: position 531,397,384 of record NC_056742.1, on the reverse strand, counting down.
TTATTGATGAATGCACTGATACAATAATCACAGTGATATAGCTGCCTCTGTATTATTGATGAACACACTGATACAATAATCACAGTGATGAAGCTGCCTCTGTATTATTGATGAATGCACTGATACAATAATCACAGTGATGTTGCTGCCTCTGCATTATTGATGAATGCTCTGATACAATAATTACAGTGAAGTAGCTGCCTCTGCATTATTGATGAATGCACTGATACAATATTCACAGTTTTGTCAGTGTCTCTGTATTATAGATGAATGCACTGATACAATAATTACAGTGAAGTAGCTGCCTCTGTATTATTCATGAATGCACTTGTACAATAAACACAGTGATGTCACTGCCTCTGTATTATTGATGAATGCACTGATACAATAATCACAGTGATGTAGCTGCCTCTGTATTATTGATTAGTCATCTGACTGAAGACATAAGTGTCAGAGTTCACATCATCTCAGCTATGTTTAATAACAAGTGTAATTTCTTCAGACTATGTTAAGTTTTGAAATCAGGAACCTCCATGTTGAACAAACTTACCAATTGCAGATGCACTCTTAGTCTTCTAGACAGATTACTGACTTTTGGACTTAACGGACATTTGCATTTCTCTTGTGCATGATTTTTTTAAACAAATGTTTCTTGTTTCTTCTTTGCAGCTGCATTTTGGGGTCCTATTTTTTTGGACCAATCACAATATTGGTACACTGGTTTTCTGTAAAAGACCAAAGTCTACATTTATACTTACTTTCGACTTTTCAAAACATACAAAAACATTTGGATAATCTGTCATAGTCGAACGTTTGTTTATGCTGACATTCCTGGAATGATTCTAATGCACTTTTCTTAGCGTCGGCTGTTAAGAATAACTATGATGCAGGTACATTATGCTTGAGATCAATCATGCTGTTGAGAGATCTCTAGATTGTACTGATGTGCTTCCGTACTATAGACAGATAACATTCCAAATTCTCTAACTTGTTACACTTATTGATAAAATTTTAACTAGACCGTTTGTTGCACTATTCATTTACACTGCAGATACCTGTGGGTTGCGGTAGTGTTCTTAGATTGCATTGTTACACAAAATGATGATATATTTCTGGGTCTATATTACCTTATTGAAATGTATTTCCATTGAATGCTTCTCCATCACCACTGAATCACTGAAATTCACTTCCACAAACCACGGAATTTTTCCCAGGGTAAGAAAACACTAGCCTCATAACATATGGGAGCACACACCACATTAAATAAAACCCACCAAAGTGGGAGTTTTCATCCCCCTACCCCCTCAATGTGGGGGGCTGTTTCTCCCACCCCCTAACTATATATAGCAACTCTAACATCTCACTACAGTGGGGAAAAGGCAAATTTGTGGTGTCAGGCAATTAGTTCCTCACCCTGGGAAAAAGTACGTAATTCATAGAAGTGAATTTCGGTGACTCAGTGTTGATGCAGAAGTATTCAATGGAAATACATTTCGATAAGGTAATATAGACACATAACTTCATCAGGCATAGGATGCCTAGAGAAGACAGAATGTATTATAATGGCCACACTATGACTTTTGGTTTCATATCACAGCACAACTTATTGAAATTTGGAAGACTATGGCTTTTCATGTAACATTATTTTCTCCTTTTGTTGTTATTTCTCAGCATATCACAAAAAATTATATCTCTGCATGATTTATTCAGTCTTTTCAGATATCTTTTGCCAATAAAGATTATAATAAGAACTTTCTTTACAGCTAATGATTCATAAAGGGACTCATGGATATTGTCCAGTAGAGTATCATATAGTAGAGTTGGAATAATATCTCTATTTCCTTTAAATAACAGGCTTTGTACACAAGAAAGCTCATTCAATGTAGAAATGAGAAATGTATATTTGGAAGTAGGCTAGCATTATCTGGGAAATCATTTATTACATTTTATATGAATTCTTATAGCTTCTCAATAAATATAGGTAGAACAGAAGCAGTCAAGAGAAGTTATGAACTTTTTCCATTAAATCCTTATTACAGTTTACTTTTAAGTGTGCCCTACTCAAGAAATCAGCTAATGCATTAGTATGCCTAGTTCATATTGAACTTGTAGATCATATTTTTGCAAAGACCACAGCATCCTTTGTAACCTTGATAGGGCTTAGTGAAGAGATTTAAAGTGTCTTGTGATCTAATTCGACAGTGACTTTTTTAACCATGGGTATAGTTATTGAATTTCTGTCAACCAAAAGCTATATCAAAAATTTACTTTTTAATTTGACACCACGTTAAAACATAAAGAACTAACAAGAGCTACAAAAGGTGTGGTGTAACCAAAAATCCAATTAAAAATAAAACCAAAAAAACCATTAAAAGCTGAAATTTTGGTGTTTAAATTAAATTTAATTAAATGTCTGAGCATCAATCAAAGGTCTTCACTCATAAACTATTAGCCTATCATCTAGCAAGAGAACTATAGCAAATGCTCATTTACAAACATCTACTTACAGAGTAATAGTTTGTGCCACATCACAGAATTTCAGTATACAATTTTCAGTAGCAAAAATGTCAAGCATTTCAAAACTTTGCTGTTGTTACATTGACAGAAACCAAGTGATATTATGCTTGAGTAGTTCCTAGGTGGTATTATATCTGACAAGTCTAGAAAGAACTTGGAAAAATATTGTACCATACTAAGGAAATACATAAGTGATGACTTATTGTGACATTTATTATTGTGACATTTCTGCTTATCCATAGTTGCTCTGACTTTATCTGAATCTGGTTTAAGATAATCAGAAATCAAAACATACCAAATGTGCTTGGGTGCTGGTTCACAGATTTGACACTTAGCCTGTATTTAACCAAGCCTCTTTGACTTATATTTACCAGTTTAATGAAATGTTGCTTTGTAGCAGCACAGACCAGGAGATCATTTATATTGACAATACCTTCTACAGCTTTAATAATCTGAGCCACTGCATTTTGGAACACTTCTGCAGCTGACAAGATTCTAAAACAAATAACCTTAGACATTTTGATCAACCCAAAATAATATAAAAGGTACACAGTTTTGACCTTGTCTCATATAGGTGAATCAGTCAAAATCAATGGTCATCATCAGTCACATAGATGAAGTTGGTATTAGGTGTTATGTTACTCATTTGAAGTGGATAGTGCTCTATTTTGAACCATTTAAGTCTTGAAAATCTAAACAGATTCCCAGCTTGCTCTGCTTCACAGTTATTATCATATTATTTGAGGAAAACAGAAACTTTCTATTCTCTTTAATTTACTATTTTACTAGTGGACAGTTGTTGAGAAGATTTTTATTATTATCATGTTTGATTATGTCCATTGCGCAATGTCTTTCATTGGTTTTATGCATTTCAGTTCCACCTCTGAATACGACTGGGCCTCATCTTGGAGCATGTGCAACTGGTATATCTTCAGAGGAAATATTAGCAGGATAGAAACATGTCAGCATAGTTCTCTGAAGTAGCAGCAGCAATGTAAACCACACATTGTGTAGTTTATGTATTATATTTCTTAATTATAATGAAGTGCTTATTCTGTTAGATTGCTTCTAGCAGCCATATTACTACATTTGCTCACCATATCTGTTAGTGAAAAACTTATATTATGAGACGTTCTAAGAGGTGAGCTACTGCATTTGCTAACCAGATCTGCAATCTTAACTATCAAAAGAGCATTTTTGTTGAGCTACACAAATGTACACACTCTTCATTGGAAGGTACATCATAAATGGATGGACTGCTCTTCATCTGCTCTGTATACATTTTATGGTTCAGTCAGTGTTGAATGTTATCAAATTGCCATACTGACCATTAGCTTTGTCCCTGGTGCCAACTGTACTCTTAGTAGCTTTGTATATAACTGCAAAGTGTAAATCGTCATATTCATATTAAATGTCTTGCATTCATTATGACTCAGTATATTTGATTGGTCTAAATACCATTCCAGTGATACTGCATGGACCAATAATCTATACTTTTTGCATTTTTGCTCATAGCAAAACCACTCCAGTCCCCAGGGCTTTAATCTGTGTCCTGAATATCAGAAAGAGTGGAAGAAGACTTGTTTATACTATCAGACAAATGTAATGTCTTGAATACTGATTCAGACACTATATTGCATTATTTATCTGTATTAAGCATTCTGTACCAATATTAAGCTTAAATGCCAAATCTGTGCATTTCATCATCTGATTTTCTGGCCATAAACTACTCTTACTGAATACAGTTTGTAATTCATTCACAGTATGCTACTGAAAGAATCGATTGAGAGACTCTAGTATACGGGAATTAACTGGGAACAATTGAAATGAGACTGGAATAAAAGTCTTTATCTGTTAATTACCCAAACTCATGCTAAACAGGTGACAGTCTCTCCTTTATGGGCCAAGTCTTGTGTACTTTTCAGAATGAATTCTCCAAACACTGTAGTTCATTTAATAAGGCTTTATTAGGTGTTCAGAATATCCAAATACTGTCTTCATTAACAGTACTGATAAACAATAACAGTCTGTAGAATGCTACAGTGCTGTTAAATATATCCAAAGTTTCTGACTGCATATTCTGATTGTCCTGAATGATGTAAACTGAAACAGTCTTTATCTGACCTGTCTTCTGCACTCAGCCTCGAGTGTCCAGATTGTAGCTTCCTTATTTAATCTTTTTTGTATGTCAGGTCAAACTAACTGACTTCCCTAACTGTATCTCAAGTATATTTTTAAAATCCTGTAATGCTTTTAGCCTTGGTAACCTTGGTTTCCAGGCGTGGTCTTACATGTGCTAAATCTAACATTACATTAAGGAACATTCTGTAGCTGGCAAGATTGTATCTTTCCCTTGAGAAAAGAACATTCTGTATTTCTGTATTTTCTGCACATTTCATGCTTATCTTTCCTTTCCAATAAACTGTCTTTCTCTGAAACTGAATGCATACATGTCTGACTCCATATTTTCAGGCCTTATTCTACCTAAATGTACTATAGTGAATTTAGTGAGAATACTCTAACTCTAACATTCCCTTGATTCTTCCTTTGAGAAAGAGAATAGAAATAGAACCGTCTGTAGCCTTCCCTTGGGAACTGTTATCTCTCATGCTTGACCAGCAAGGTTATTCTTAACTGTCTTCTAAAATGCCTGACACTACATAATTTACCTTTTAGTCTGCATAATGCCTATTAAATACTTTAAAATAAAAGTCCTTAATCTAACAGCTACTCCACAATGTCCACACAATTTCTGCTTTAATCTGCTTGTTTGGCTTTTAATACAAGAAAATCATTCTGCAAGACTTTGTTTTGACATTTACACATAATTACAAAAGTATTACAACTGTCACATGGCCAGTAGAGCCTTTTAATTGCTTTTCAACATGCCTTTGATGCATGTAGCAACATTGTTTAGAATGACTATGGTTTCTGCCTCCGTGTTCATTACCATATGTCAGTTTGAAAGGCAAGCAGTCAGCTATGCTTTTATTTTCATTTCTTCAGACATACTTCCAAACTGTATAAACATATAGCAGTTTATCAAGTATTATAAATTCATAGATTAATAGATTGTCACTAGGCTAATGATCCAGGATGACATTTTTAAACCTAGCTAAGTTTTTCTGGTTGAATAATGATGCCCTGTATCCACCAGGACACTGAGGGCCAGGTATTATAAGCTACCTCTGTCCATAAGGGACATGGGTGACAGGCCTGGTGTAAATTTCCTATTCCCCATCCACTGGTCTAGGTTGCACTTAAACTGGGTTATAGACAAACTCAGCTTCACATGAATGGGAAGCCTGCCCATAGGTGGGATACTCTTTGAGACACATATCTGTCTCTCCAGCATGTTCTGTTTTAGTCACACACAAAAGTTAGGTCCTTAGACCTTGTGTTTCTGGTAATGTTTGAGTTACGAATATGCAGCAGATTCATAAGTGTGGGGTTTGCAGATACCTTGATAGCCAGGCATAGATCAGCCCTCAGCAATCTATAGGAGACTAGGTAGATGGAAAGGGCTTTAAGGTGCTCTGCATATGACAGGTTTGTTATGCTTTGTATTCTTTTTGTAAGGAACCTCTGTGGTTGCTCTAATTGCTGCATATGCCTGGGCAGCTACATACTAAAAGGAACGTGGCCAAGTCAGCTTCTTTCAGCAGGTTAATATTAGTGAACATTTCTGATTCCACACATACTTCTGTCACTTATTACTGACTCATTCAAGTTGCTAAACTTACAATTTTCTGCTCTGCGCTTCAAATTAGTCCCATATGCATCAATTAATTGATGAACCTCTGGATTTCTATTAAACAATAAACACCCTTTATATGGTAGATTCTCTTTTTGCTTGAAGAGAGTTTCAAACTTATTTTTTAAGACAGAAATCATGTATCACCCTTCCTCCTCCAGTTCAAAAAGTGTTAAATATATTAATTGCATCCTCCATTGTAATAAAGAGAACTTTGCACAATGCATTCTTTCTTTTTTTTTTTTTTGACACCACTACTCATGGTCCGATGCAGCATAGATATAATTTTTAATATGCTTGTTTAACCTTTCCAACTGCTGACCATTGGTTAGTTGAATTTTATTTAGGCCTGTGTGAGGAATGAATTTATTAACTCTGATGAAGGTCTAGTGATTTTTTAAAGGGTGAAAGTGATTAGTTTATACATTGAACTTGATGGATTTTTCTACCTGTACCAGTTTGTCTAGTGATTTTTAAAGGGTGAAAGTGATTAGTTTATACATTGAACTTGATGGATTTTTCTACCTGTACCAGTTTGTTGTTTTCTTCCATCATTTTGTATGTGTATTACCAGTTTGAGTATTATCTTAGTTATTAGTTTATTGCAGTGCCGGTTGGTGAAATTCAATGAGTTGGAGCAGTATGGATTCACTACCAGGGGATTTGACAACACTTGTGCAGTAATTGTCAAGATTTATACCCAGTGGCAGCAGTGGGAGTAGCTCTTCCCAGTCAAGTGATGATAATTAATTGAATATTAACCATTGTGGGTTTAATTTGAGCTACACACTCCTAATGACTGTCCAAGGACCTAGTGAGGTCCTACATGACAAAATTAACTTTCTTTGTTGGCTTGATTATCCTAAATTTGAATTTTTTCTTCTGCTTGAGAGGCTAGATAATAGAGTTTCATTAGCTATACAATTGAGATTGCTAGTTGCATTGAACTTGTTGGATTTTTCCTCTTGTTCCAGTTTGTTATTTTGTGCTGTCATTTCTATTAATCCTTAACTCCACCCCTAGCGGTCACTTGTGGCAAAATGATGGCCTATTATGCCCTCCTGCTGCTACTAATTGCTACCATAACCAACATAATAGCACCAAGCCGCCATCCCTAGTCAGTGTGTTTTCATTCCCTTCATGCCTCCGCTTACTGGTAGGAGAACAAGCCAGGGTGGGGAAACTAGCACTGGCCACTCACTCCCGTCTTCCTCACCTTACTTATTAAGCATCCCAGCCACTTCTGAAACTTGGGTTATATGTGTCATAGTCTGGGATTTATCCTTCTAAGTAACAGAACAGGAGATACAACTCAAACCTTTAAATTCAGTTTCCGCTTCTCTGACAAATGTCAATGGAGCTTCAAATAGATTCAGTTGTAGCTTAGCATCGTAAGCCAATGAGAGAGGTAATGCAGATAATGTGATGATGGTTCAACAAAGAGAAGGAGGGGGAATAATATTTATAAAAGCAACATTTGTGAGTCCATTCATCAGAATTATATTCATTTTATGTTAAAATATGAGAATATAAACACAACTGTAAATGAGACTCTTTCATAGAAAATGAGGAAGCGAAACTTGCCTTTTTGTTGATAAAGCAATAAGCTGACCTTTGACCATATGTAGATATAATACAGCTGCTGAAGAACCCAGGAGAACAGTCACAAAACAGCTTCAACAAATCCATACATTGAGCAAAAATAAATAAATAAAAACCTGCAGCTGATGCCGATTATTTATGACATTGCGGACATATAAGACACAGTGTCCTCAGAAATGGGATAAGGTATAAGAAATATCTGGTACTAGCTGCTGTATTTTTGTTTTGGTCCTTGCATGGGGATGTTGAAGCTGTTTTGCGACTACTCTTCTGGGTTCTTTGGCTGTATTGCATATTCATTTACATAGAGACACTCACAAGACAGCTTGAGAGAAGAGGCTTTAGAATATGATGCAAACTCATCAACAATCTGAACTGAACAGCCCCAGGTTAAATGGACACATGATACACTAATGTCCTATCAGGAACTCAAATTTAAAGACACAACTACTATTTGCTTCATGAACAAGCAGGTGTGATATGATTTGATATTCATACACAGGGTAAGAGGTTCGCTGCCCCTGAAATGATGTTGTATAACGGGGTGTGATGTTTTTACAAAGGGTAAGAGGTTCACTGCCCCTAAAATTATGTTGAATGATGGGGTGGGATGTTTCTACAAACAGTAAGAGGTTCACTGCCCCTGAAATGATGTTGTATGATGGGGTGGGATGTTTCTACACAGGTTAAGATGTTCACTGCCCCTGAAATGATGTTGTATGATAAGCTGGGATGTTTTTACACAGAGTAAGAGGTTCAATGCCCCTGAAATGATGTTGCATGATGGGGTGGGATGCTTTTACAAAGGGTAAGAGGGTCACTGCCCCTGAAATGATGTTGTATAATGAGGTGAGATGTTTTTACAAAGGGTAAGAGGGTCACTGTCCCTGAAATTATGTTGTATGATGGGGCAGGATGTTTCTACAAAGGGTAACAGGTTCACTGCCCCCAAAGCTATGGAACGCATCATCATGGACCTAATAAACAAGGATATAGGGGAATCTCCAAACTCTGGATCCTACACAGTTTGGTTTTGTGAAGGGTAGATCATGTCTGCTCAACTTTGTCGACTTCTTTGAGTCAGTCACCAGAGCTGTGGATGAAGGTAAGGTGGTTCATACAGCCTACCTTGATCTGGCCAAGGCCTTTGATACCATTCCCCACTCAGGAATCATAGAAAAACTCACTAAGCTAGGCATCAACCCCTATATCACTAGGTGGGTTGCAAATTGGCTCATATATATAACCCACAGTGTGAAAGTAGCTGACTCCAAGTCAGACTGTCAAGCAGTCATGAGTGGAGTCCCACAGGATTTGGTCCTGGGTCCTCTCCTGTTTGGTATCTACTTCTCTGAAGTCCAGGCCAACATGAAGGGACTCTGGCTGACAAAGTTTGCAGATGATTGCAAGTTGGGAGCTATTATTAACTCCCCAAGTGATGTTGACATTCTACAGAAAGGCCTCAATGACACCAACGACAGCTGTCAGGAACTTGGCCTTAAGCTCAATGCCAAAAAATGTGTCGTCATCCCCCTTGGGAAAAAAACAGTTCCCTTGAATTACCACATTGATGATAGTCCACTGAACACAGAAGGCATTATAAGAGATCTGGGAACACAGGTTAACAGCAACCTCTCTTTTGACCACCACATTGCCACTGTGGTCAGAAAGTCCTTCTATGTGGCACATCTCATTACTAGGGGTTTTGCATCCAGGAAGAAAGAGGTCATTGTCTCCCTCTACTCTTCCCCATTAGACCAGTCAATGAGTACAATGCCCCATTTGACATGTACCTCACTAGACACCTGCAACAAATGGAGAGGCCACAAAAGTACCTCACAAAGAGGATCCTAGGTCTTAAACACTTGTCCTATATGGACAGATGCAAAAAACTCCAACTATTCTCTGTCTCATATCGCCTACTTAGAGGCAATCTCTGTTTGACTTACAAAGCCATGTCTGACCCAGCTCTGTTAGAAATGCTACATCTAAAGAAATCCCAGTCCCTCCGCACCACATGCTCCAAAGACCTCAACCTCATTACCACAATCAACAGAACATGCTGGCGGGACAGGTTCATAACCCCGAGACTGCCCATGCTATGAAAAAGACTTCCCATACATGTCAAGCAGTGCACCTCACTGGCCCTCTTCAAGAGAAATCTTGATGAGTGGATGGGAAATAGAAACTTCACCCCGGGGATCACTCCAGTGGCTCTACTCAACAGAGGAACTAGGAGCTTAAGGTCAGGTGGCATGATGCCAGGGTAATCCAATGGGCTAGGCTTGTAAAGGCTCCAGGGCCATTAGCCTAGTACACACCTATGAACCTATATACATACATTAAGAGAGAAACAGACACACACACACACACATATATATATATATATATATATATATATATATATATATATATATACATACACATATATATATAGATGTGTGTGTGGCTGTGGTATATACATATATTCTATGGGTGTATGGTGACTGACTAAGAATATTTACCTCAAGTTGCACATAGTCAGAAAAATACAAAGAACCATTTTTTGCAAGAAAGCCCTCACCTGATGGACTGTAGCCATGCTAACTCTGTGGTATTTCAGAGTCAGGGATAAAGTTATATTGTCTTAATGCAGAGTTCAGTGACCTCAAACTTCATATACTGATACCATGAAACACAACACAGTGTTTCTACTTTGACAATTCAACATTTGATAAAAGTGCTTACAATGAATTTAGGGACTCTTACTGGTATCAGGTCTCTAGCATTTTGAAATATCCTTCTCCATGAGTCGTCCTTTCAATCCAGCTTTGCACCTGTTTAGTTCATGCAGCAGAGCATCTGCTGTGTGAATAAAGGTGCATGAATGAGAAAACCATGAAGACATTTCAGTCTGGATATTATTGTCATACTTTTGAAGTAATCAAAGCCCATGACATTACATGAACGTGGCAAAAAGCCTCACTGCGTAATCAAAGCCCATGACATTACATGAACGTGGCATAAAGCCTCACTGCGTAATCAAAGCCCATGACATTACATGAACATGGCATAAAGCCTCATTGTCTAATCAAAGCTCATGACATTACATGAACATGGCATAAAGCCTCACTGCGTAATCAAAGCCCATGACATTACATGAACATGACATAAAGCCTCACTTATACCCAACTGAACACACCAAATTGCTAGGAGTGGAAATAGACAATAAACTATAATTTGACATTCACATATACATGACCATAAAAAAAGTCCACAAAAAACTAGGAGCGTTATACAGAAATAAGCAACTTCTCACCAAAGCAGCAAAGATTTCAATAGCAAATTCCCGCCTTATCTCCACCCTACTTTATGCCTCTCCAATATATACCAACCTGAAGCAATGCGGTCTAAACAAGCTAGAGACCTGCTACAACAAAATCGCCAAATTCGCCACATGGACATCCTACCGTAGTCACCACTGTCTCTCACTTGCTGAACTGGGCTGGCTTGAACTCCCCTCACCTCCTTCAGTGGTATCAACTCTCACTCTCCCACAAACTAGTAAACCATCCACTAAATGTCCCATCCCTCCAGAATCTACTCCAACCCTATCGCACCACCAGACCACTAAAATCCAGCAACAAAAATCACTTGCAGATCACTAAAGCCAATAACTCTGCTGGTGAAGCACTATTCTCTTGCACCATAGCCAAATTATGTAACTCCCTCCCACCCGCAATTACCTCCATACCATCATGCACCAACTTCAAAACTTTACTATAAGCGCACCTAAAAATATGCTGGCTATGCCCTTGCAACTCCCACTCTAATATCACCCACCCCATCCAACCACTACCTTTCTTTCCACTCCACTAACTACCTTGATTATAGCAAGCTCAGATGCTCATAATCCTAGTACTTATTATGCAGCAGGAACTTCTTATTGCAACATTTGTTAATGACTGTTATGTACTTCACAGATAAAGATTCTAGTTGTCTACTGATGTACTATGTTCTTCATCTGTAAATATGTTGTAAGTAATTGCTATGTAAATTGTTAATCGCTATGTAAATCAATGTAACTACTGTCTGTTTGTTTTAACTGTGGAGCTTTTCTCCCCGGGCCTCCATTGAAAATGAACCTACGTCTAGTCGGACACTCCCGGTCAACAAATATAAATAAAATAAAATAAAAAAATAAAAATAAAGCCTCACTACGTAATCAAAGCCCATGACATTACATGAACATGGCATAAAGCCTCACTGCATAATCAAAGCCCATGACATTATATGAACATGGCATAAAGCCTCCCTGCGTAATCAAAGCCCATGACATTACATGAACATGGCATAAATCCTCACTGCGTAATCAAAGCCCATGACATTACATGAACATGGCATAAAGCCTCACTGCATAATGAAAGCCCATGACATTACATGAACATGGGATAAAGCCTCACTGCATAATCAAAGCCCATGACATTACATGAACATGGCATAAAGCCTCACTGTGTAATCAAAGCCTACATTACATGAACATGGCATAAAGCCTCACTGCATAATGAAAGCCCATGACATTACATGAACATGGCATAAAGCCTCACTGTGTAATCAAAGCCTACATTACATGAACATGGCATAAAGCCTCACTGTGTAATCAAAGTATACAACATTACATGAACATGGCATAAAGCCTCACTGTGTAATCAAAGCCCATGACATTACATGAACATGGCATAAAGCCTCACTGCGTAATCAAAGCCCATGACATTACATGAACATGGGATAAAGACTCACTGCATAATCAAAGTCCATGACATTACATGAACATGGCATAAAGCCTCACTGTGTAATCATAGCCCATGACATTACGTGAACATGGCATATAGCCTCACTGCATAATCAAAGCTCATAACATTACATGAACATGGCATAAAGCCTCCCTGCGTAATCAAAGCCCATGACATTATATAAACATGGCATAAAGCCTCACTGTGTAATCAAAGCCCATGATATTACATGAACATGGCATAAAGCCTCACTGCGTAATCAAAGCCCATGACATTACATGAACATGGCATAAAGCCTCACTGCGTAATGAAAGCTCATGACATTACATGAACATGGGATGAAGCCTCACTGCATAATCAAAGCCCATGACATTACATGAACATGGCATAAAGCCTCCCTGCGTAATCAAAGCCCATGACATTATATAAACATGGCATAAAGCCTCACTGTGTAATCAAAGCCCATGATATTACATGAACATGGCATAAATCCTCACTGCGTAATCAAAGCCCATGACATTACATGAACATGGCATAAAGCCTCACTGCGTAATGAAAGCCCATGACATTACATGAACATGGGATGAAGCCTCACTGCATAATCAAAGCCCATGACATTACATGAACATGGGATGAAGCCTCACTGCATAATCAAAGCCCATGACATTACATGAACATGGCATAAAGCCTCACTGCGTAATGAAAGCCCATGACATTACATGAACATGGGATGAAGCCTCACTGCATAATCAAAGCCCATGACATTACATGAACATGGGATGAAGCCTCACTGCATAATCAAAGCCCATGACATTACATGAACATGGCATAAAGCTTCACTGTGTAATGAAAGCCCATGACATTACATGAACATGGGATGAAGCCTCACTGCATAATCAAAGCCCATGACATTACATGAACATGGGATGAAGCCTCACTGCATAATCAAAGCCCATGACATTACATGAACATGGCATAAAGCTTCACTGCTCATTCCATGATTACTCTGCTTGTCAGGAGGATAGGACAAAGTGAGTGACAGCTATAAAGCCACACTGTCTTACATAATAGTCTATATAAGCTGAGTCTTTCCTGAATCACAAGTCATGGGGATAGACTGGTAATGACCTTCACGATGTAGCTGGGTTGCATAAAGTAAAAGAGGCAATTCTGACATTCTGACTTCTGACACTTTGTGTCTCTGAATTGTAGTCTGACATTTTTAAGGTTATTTAAAGTGTGACCTCCCTCGAGAAATTCAAAATCAGTTCATAAGTCATAACCATTGACTTTAAGAGGAGCACTCCCATGTAAATGTCAGTATACAGGTATTAGCTCATAACTGGATTGATACACATCAGTTAAAGTTTCCAAATTAAAGGTAAGCTTCTACAGCTACCTAGTTAATGTCTGCAAGGCTGTCTTAACTTTTCATGCTGAACGCACACTATGAACACGTCAGTTTATTATTCTTTAAAATGTCTTTCACAGTAAATATTGCAAGGAAACTGTTACAAATTCTCAATTTCAGAAGTAGTAAAGCAAATAAAATTACATCACAGCTAGAGTTAAATGGCACTGTGCTAGTCGGTGTTCACTACTGGTTTGTTAATTGTAATAACTGTTTGCTGCTGTTTCTTATACTGTTTCATCATTTCATTTATGTATCCCAGACTGGCTTGAAAATGGTCCATGTGGATACATGCTCTTCCACAGCTAACAAAATTAAATACATATCACAAATTCTAATAAATAAACAAATAGGGGACTGATATATGAATATTGTCATTCAACTGAAATCAATGACATTCTGTAAATGCCACTTGCGAGGTTGGAGGATTTTGTTTGCTTAATTTACTGGTTAATTCAATACTTGACTTTGATGTGAATTTTATTTCTGCTTGCAGTGGTCACTCATGGCCTTTTAGATCCCTAGTTTTTAAGGTAATGATTGCACGGCAATTTTCTGTTGGTCATTTTGACTTGTGCACTCATCATATATCTGTGTCCTTCAGACAAAATATATTCAGTTTCAATGATTATGCTTAGTTTAAGTTCTAGAGCACTGTGGTTCTTATTTCAAAGTGAGATATGATGGGGTTACAGAGCAGTTTTCCTTAGGGTCATTATGACTCATGCACTCAGTTTGATCCTTTGCTAACTATAGTTCATTCATTCATTCGTTCATTCATTCACTTGTTCATCCATACTACAGTACCAGCTTTATTCATTTCAGGGTCAAAGGGAAGCCAGAACTCATTTTGGCACTCAATGGGTACAAGACAGTGAAATTCTGGATAGGACAACAGTCTGCTACAGGAGACACACACACACACACACACACACACACACTCACACACTCACACACACTCACACACTCACACACACTCACACACTCACACACTCACACACTCACACACTCACACACTCACACACACACACTGCATACCTATGGGCAATGAGGAGTTTACATTTTGACCTACAGCATATCTTTTACGGTGCTGAGTTGCCTGCCTTACGCCCAACCTTCAACAAAGGCACGCCCATTTACACTCGCACTACCTGCATGTCTTTAACATCACTCGACCATAGGGAGGACATGCAGACTCCACACAGAAGGAGCTCCAGCCAAGAAATGAATGGGAGAACTTCTTGCTGTGAGACAATAACTCTAACCGCTGCACCACCGCGGCTTTTAGAAAAGGTATGTAGACTACACAACATAACACCCTCTGGGAACTAAACCAAAAAGCCAAGTCCTATGAAGCAACATTCCTTACCACTGTGCCAGTGTAACATCCTAAATAAATTGTTAAAATGGAAGATGTTATTTAATTAAAACCAAATCATTCTCCAAAAAAGCATGAGATTTTCTAAGTTTTATGTATGAAATTTAAAAAATGACAAAATACATTTCCGATAATGAAAAAGATGCAACCAAGAACAAAACCATCAACTTGCAAAGTAAACAAATACATCTTCCTTTTACTCCCCACCATGTCTAAAAGTGAAGGGGGTGCATACAACTCTACTAACTTAATCTCATAAACAGCCATACCAGTTCTATATAAATCACTTGTGCACCCCCCTCCCATATCTCCTCAGGGTGATAACCAATACAGGCTCATCTTCATAAACAAAGCAACATACATGTAGTGCAAGCACACACACATACATATGCACAAGTCCGTAAATGCACACAAACATGTATTTTTGCATACCTGAACAAATACACACATAAATAAATACCCACTTGTTAACCTGGTAGCCCCCCCCCGGCCTTCACATCAAAGTCAAGTTTCAACTTAACCAGTAAATTAAGTAAACAAAATCCTCCAACCTCATAGGTGACATTCATACAATTTCATTAATTTCAGTAAATGAAAATATTTATATATCAGTCTCCTATTTGTTTATTTATTTATGTAAATGTGTGATGTTTATTTAATTTTAATTGCAGAAGAGCAATAATGTCTGATTAAGCAAATTCCTTACAGTCACACAGCAGGGAATGAGGACTAATAGAATTGAACCCTGTACCACTGAAACTACAACTCACTGCCTCTACCCTCTACATCAGCTGCCACACAAGCTATGCATACTCACATGCATACATTTATACAAACATAAGTACATGCATATACAGTGGATATAAAAAGTGTACACACCCCTATTAAAATGCCAGGTTTTTGTGATATAAAAAATGAAACCACAATAAATCATTTCAAAACTTTTCCGACCTTTAATGTGACCTATAACCTGTGCAATTCAATTGAAAAACAAACAAATCTGTTAGGGGAGAAAAATATAAAAAATAAAAAAATGTACAATACGCTGGTTGCATAAGTGTGCACACCCTTAAACTAATACTTTGTTGTGTGTGCCCACCCTTAAACTAATACATTGTTGAAGCACCTTTTGATTTAATTACAGCATTCAGTCTTCTTGGGTAGGAGTCCATCAGCATGGCATATCTTGACTTGGCAATATTTGTCCACTCTTCCTTGCAAAAGTGCTCCAAATCTGTCAGATTGTGAGGGCATCTCTTGTGCACAGCCCTCTTCAGGTCACCCCACAGATTTTCTACTGGATTTACATCTGGGATCTGGCTGGGCCATTCCAAAACTTTAATTTTCTTCTGGTGAAGCCATTCTTTTGTTGTTTTTGGATGTATGCTTGGGGTCATTGTCATGTTGAAAGGTAAAATTCCTCTTCATCTTCAGCTTTCTAGCAGACACCTGAAGGTTTTGGGCCAAAAGTGACTGGTATTTGGAACTGTTCATAATTCCCTTAGTCTTGACTAAAGCCATAGTTCCAGCTGAAGAAAAACAACCTCAAAGCATGATAATGCCAGCACCAAGCTTCACTGTCCTTTTGGTGATGCGAACTGTTGTTTTTGTGCAAAACATACCTTTTGGAATTGTGGCCAAAAAGTTCAGCCTTGGTCTCATCAGACCATAACACATTTTCCCACATGCTTTTGGAAGTGTCAATGTATTCTTTTGCAAATTTTTTCTGGGCCTGGATGTTTATCCTTGAAAAAAAAAGGCTTCTGTCTTGCACCCCTACACCATAGTCCAGACATATGGAGAATAAATGAGATTGTTGTCACATTTAGTACACAATCAGTACTTGCCCGAAATTCCTGCAGCTCCTTCAGTGTTGCTTTAGGTCTCTAGGCAGCCTCCCTGACCAGTTTTCATCTTGTCCAGTTCTTTGCAACATCCCTGTTGTCCCATATTTTCTCCACTTTTTGATGACTGTCTTCACTGTGTTCCATGGTATAACCAATGCTGTGGAAATTTTTCTGTACCCTTCTCCTGACTGATACCTTTCAACAATGAGATCCCTTTGATGATTTGTAAGCTCTCTGTGAACCATGGCTTTTGCTGTAGCAGGCAACTGAGTAAATGTCAGGAAAATACTACTAGGAGAGCTGTACTTTATTTGGGGTTAATCAGAGTCTCTTTAATTGATGGCAGGTGTGTACCCAAGAAGACTGAATGCTGTAATTAAATCAAAAGGTGCTTCAACAAAGTATTAGTCTAAGAGTGTACACATACAACAAAGTATTCGTTTAAGGGTGCGCACACACAACAAAGTATTAGTTTAAGGGTGTGCACACTTATGCACCCAGCTTATTGTACGTTTTTCATTTTTTATATTTTTCCCCTAACAGATCTGTTTGGTTTTCATTTGAATTGTACAGGTTATAGGTCACATTAAAGGTGGGAAAAGTTCTGAAATTATTTATTGCGGTCTCATTTTTATATCACAAAAAACTGGCATTTTAACAGGGGTGTGTAAACTTTTTATATACACTGCACAACTGCAAACATTTATACAGGCACACATAGATTCATACATACAAATCCATACATGCAAACAGGCAGGCAGGCATGTTTGCATAGTCATATACTGATATTTATAATATATGCATACAGCTGTACACATGTACATATATTCACTCACATGCATGTATGTGCTCATGAACACACACACACACACACACACACACACACACACACACACACACACACACACACACACACACACAATACATTCGCAACTAGACATCGAGGTACATAATGCATGCACATTTATACATACACACAAATACACATTCAGATAGATTCATACATGTCCACACATATGGCCTCATATGTATAAATTCAAACATACATAAATTCAAATAGGCACACATTTATATATGTGCATGCACACAGAAATATATTTACATACTGTATGAACTTTAACATTACTCAGTGACTCACATGCATACACAGGCATACATGTATGCAGCCACATCTGCACACATGTATAAATGTATTAGGATAGAGCACATGAGTACAACCTGATTGAATTGCACATACATGTGCACAACTGTACAAAGACTCAGATATGCACTAACATTTATACATGCAGACAGTCACACAAAGACACTAAGTTATATGCATACATAATGTATATACAGGTTTAGTATCAATATTGTGAAAGGCTAAATAATTTCCATTCGCAATGTCGAAGTAAACCATCGAAACCAGAATCTTGACTTTGGCACAATGTCAACACAAATGATTGATTCATTTGAACCGAAATTGTCATTGAAAACATCACATGATATCCGTATAGGAGCTGATGTAAATCAAACTCCTATAAGACCCTGTTAATAATATATTCCAACTCCTAGATCGCACTACAGTGGGGATATAGGTTCATAGGTTCATACTAGGCTATCTGCCCTAGGGTATTTATAAGACCATGTTGGTGATGACCAGGTCCAATATATTTTCACCTCTGGTAGGGGAATTTACCAGCTGATCCAGGGTGTTTGAGTTGAAGAATTCCAGGAAGCGCTGGGCCTGGGAGTTTGTACTGGAGTAGTTTTCCCAGTGAATGGTAGGGTAATTGAGATCACCCAATATCAGGGTGTTTGGTAGGATCTTCATGTTTTCAAGTGTCTCCAGAAAGGGGGAGTGGTGGTCCTGGGTCATGGAGAGTGATCTGTAGCAGGTCACAATTTGCATTGCAGATTTGCCCAATGTTAGTTGCACATGGATGATCTCAGAGGTATCATGCTGCACCACTAACCTGGAGGTGTAGGTATCCTTGATGAATATGGATACACCCCATCCTTTTGTGTTTTGGTCCATGTTCTGTAGCCAAAACATGTGGTATGAGTTGGAGCCCGGTAGTGCTGGGGTGCTCTCTGGGCCTTGAACCAGGTTTCAGTTACTGCAACGATGTCGACGTTCTCCATACTGAGGAGTGCTTCGAGTGCATCCATTTTGAGATTTAAACTCCTGGTATTGAGTAGCGTAACCTTCAGTTTTTTGTTAATTGTGCTGTTTACGGAGGTGGGTTTGACTTTTGAGCCTTGCCTAGAAAAGGCACTATGGGGGCAGCAAGAGCCTTGGCCAGTATTCGAAATCCTAGGGGTGACAGGTGCAAGCCATCTCTTGTGAAGCAACGTGGCTTGTCAAGCATGTAGTCCCAGGCTGACAGACACTGGATCCCCTTTGAATGACACCAAAAGCTTAGCCAATTGTTGAAATTGATCATTTTTTCTTTATACTGAGGTATCATTCTTGGTGAGGGCAGGATGCTACTCAGGGTCAGGGTCATACCAGCTTGGGCTACATGATCAGAGAGCTCTTCCATGTCTCTTTTCATGTAGTCCAGGGAGGTACGTCTCAGGTCATTCACACCAACAAGAACAATGATAGAGTCATATTTGTACTTGTTCTGGAGTGACCTGAGTGCTTGTGCTATGTGACGGATTCTGGCTCCTGACAGGCAGCTAACAGTAACCTTCTGCTTGTCCAACCTAGTGAGTGAGACATCAGTGTGCCTGACTACAGAGTCTCCTATTACTAGTGTGTTAGGTATGTTATTTCACCATAAGGGCTGTGATTGTGTGGCACACATATTTTGTGTTTTATGCGTTGGCTGGTTTGTGATGGGAGGTGCAGGTTGTTTGGGTGTCTGCTTTGGAGGTCTCTGATGCTTTTGAAGGTTTTTATTTAGAGCCTCCGAGTATGATTTTGTGTATTTATGTGTATTTTTTGCCAGTGCTGTTTTAGTAGGTCTGTGTGCAGCTGGAAGTGTGGTGCAAGTGTTAACCTTCTCCTCTTGACTGTTCCAGTTTTGAGTGGAGATAGCTTAGCTTCCAGTTTGGCTGTATAATTGCATCTCTCGCATATGTTAATGTTTTGTGGTAGGAGGAGAGGGTTGTCTGTGTACATGAGGCAGTTGTAACATTGCCTCAGAATACCCAGACTGACCAACTGGACTGGAGAGTACACCTGAAATTGCCCTTTGGTCATGCATGAATAGTAGGGCGAGCTGCTTGGTCACTTGATTGGTGAGGGGTGAATAAAGAGCCTTGACCTGCTGGGCAGTCAGTGTCAGGGTATATTACTGCTTGCTATTAGGTCTACATAACAATTTAAGATGCAGTGCAGATGAGCTTGTACATAACATTTAAGTCGTAGTGCACATGAGCCTGTACATAACATTTAAGTTGCACTGCACATAAGCCTGTACATAACATTTACGTCACAGTGCAGATGAGCCTGTACATAACATTTAAGTCTTACTGCACATGAACCTGTACATAACATTTAAGTCGCAGTGCAGATGAGCCTGTATAAAACATTTAAGTCACAGTGCACATGAGCCTTTACATAACATTTAAGTCACAGTGCAGATGAGCCTGTACATAACATTTAATTTGTAATGCACATAAGCCTGTACATAACATTTAAGTTGTAGTGCATATGAGCCTGTACATAACATGTAAGTCATAGTGCACATGAGCCTGTACATAACATTTACATCACAGTGCAGATGAGTCTGTACATAACATTTAAATCGTAGTGCACATGAGCCTGTACATAAGATTTAAATCGCAGTGCAGATGAGCCTTTACATAACATTTAAGTCACAGTGCAGATGAGCCTGTACATAACATTTAAGTCAAAGTGCACATGAACCTATACATAACATTTAAGTCGTATTGCACATGAGCCTGTACTAAACATTTAAGTCATAGTGCACATGAGCCTGTACAGAACATTTAAGTCACAGTGCACATGAGCCTGTACATAACATTTAAGTCACAGTACACATACGCCTGTACATAACATTTAAGTCATAGTGCACATGAGCCTGTACATAACATTTAAGCCACAGTGCACATGAGCCTGTACATAACATTTAAGTCGTAGTGCACATCAGCCTGTACATAACATTTAAGTCACAGTGCAGATGAGCATGTACATAACATTTAAGTTGTAGTGCACATGAGCCTGTATATAACATTTAAGTCGCAGTGCACATAAGCCTGTACATAACATTTAAGTCGTAATGCACATGAGCCTGTACATAACATTTAAGTAGCAGTGCAAATGAGCCTGTATAAAACATTTAAGTCGTAGTGCACATGAGCCTGTACATAACATTTAAGTCACAGTGCAGATGAGCCTGTATATAACATTTAAGTCGTAGTGCACATGAGCCTGTACATAACATTTAATTCACAGTGCACATGAGCCTGTACATAACATTTAAGTTGCAGTGCACATAAGCCTGTACATAACATTTACGTCACAGTGCACATGAGCCTGTATATAACATTTAAGTCACAGTGCACGTGAGCCTGTACATAACATTTAAGTCACAGTGCACATGAGCCTGTATATAACATTTAAGTCACAGTGCACGTGAGCCTGTACATAAAATTTAAGTCATAGTGCACATGAACCTGTACATAACATTCAAGTTGTGATGCACATGAGCCTGTACATAACATTTAAGTCGCAGTGCACATGAGCCTGTATATAACATTTAAGTCGTAGTGCACATGAGCCTTTGCATAACATTTAAGTCGTACTGCACATGAGCCTGTACATAACATTTAAGTCGTAGTGCACACGAGCCTGTACATAACATTTAAATCCATCTCTAGCCGAAAACAGAGCAGAGGGTTGTGCTGGTCATTAGTTTCTCTCATTTCACAGTACTGTTTCCATGGGTTGCGTCTGACTTATCTTTCATCTCTGACCCTATATCATATATTCATCATGTTCTAGTTTTCTGGGTGTTTCTCTTCTTCCTTCTTTTTTTTATATCTTTATATCAGTTAGAGTAAGGATGTGCTTCCATGCTTAGGGGCTTACTTAGAACTGCTTTTTTTACTGATCTGCTTAGTGCTTGGAATACTGTTGCTTCCTTAAAGCTATGTAGCACTGTCCTTTGAATTTAGTATGGGCATTGAGGATTTTTTGGTGAGTGAATACCTCCTGTTTACATGTTCAAACAAAGAAATCTAGCTTCTGAGCATCTCTACAACAGAAAAGTATCTCTACAACATAGAAGTAAGAAATGTTTCTTGGAGCTTGAATCTTTTCCAGCATCCCACTTTCTTTCCATCGTGGATTTAAAAGATGGGTTTCCAGCTACCATCTTTGCAATAATCTGACTTCCAAAGTCCCTCCTCTCTTTCATTTCTATTGTCTGTTTTGTAAACTATTTAAGTTCGTTTCCTAGCATGGTTTTCCATAGATCCATTAAATCCATAATACTGAGTGCACACTCAGGAAACCAGGATTTCTCTTAAGTAAACCTCCAGGTATTTTGTTTAAGAAGCTTTGTAGTAGCATTGCACTCTCAAGCAATCTTTTTTAGTGTTTTTACATTAAGAGGACTGGGATAGTCCATCTAGTGGCAGTAGGTGGTGGCCTGGTATATCTCAGCTGTGAAACACATGAGAAAGCTGTAAGTATAGTTATTTTTGTAGTCAGAGGTCTTAAAAAACAGTTTCCTGTGTATTAAGTGCCTGTATAAATGTGGCATGTTTGGTCTCCACTGTCCATCATGTAACAGTGGTTAGTAGTGCCCTATATAGACACAAACACCTAGAAACCAAATTCTCCCTATAAAACTACATCTGAAACTGTACTAGTAACCAGGTGAGTGTAGAGTAGCTACTTTCTGTGTTGGGTAGCACGAAGCAGCTAGTTTGCTCATTAAGGAGCACCCCCCGCCCCTTGACTTTAGTACTTTATATCTCAGTTAAGTCTGTATAGCTCCAGAAGCACCCTTAGTCAGACCGCTATTAACCAGTCATGTGCTGTACCCTTGTAGCTCATTTAATAAAGGACTTGACATCACGGATATGTACTTTCCCAATTTCTCCACAGCTAGTTTGGTGGATACGGGTATGTATATTGAGACAATGTAACAATTATCTAATGTTCACTGCCAACCACTTAATCCTCAAATAAACAAATACAGTATGCGAGATATATATATATATATATATATATATATATATATATACACACACACACACACACACACACACACACACACACACACACACACACACACACACACACACACACACACACACACAAAATGTCGCTGGAGGTAAAACACTTGTGTACAAACACTCATAACAATCTGATTGTCAGAAACACATATGGTATACCTACAACATATCGTACACACTCCACACATGATCTGCTTACACTGAGGCAACTAAATGCAATCTTATTAAACCCCAAAGACCTCTCAGACATTCCACCTGCAAAAATTATCCTCAGGAAACCCAAAGGAATATAAAAGAAGCAACACTTAACACTGCCATACACCCATGCCCAGTGGAACCTCAACTACCAAGCCCATAAGGCAAGCCAGTACACTACCCAGGACTCTAGCCATAGGGGACTCCATTGTGGAACATACTGATGCCCTACTCACCAGGGTGGACAAGGAAAAATTAATAGTCAGTTGCCCACTGGGGCCAGGATCTGCCACGTTACGTATGCACTCATCTCATTGCCCCAGAGCTATCATTATCATTCAGTCGTAGTCCATGTAGGTGTACATGACCTGAGACGTGCTTCTCTAGATTAGAGGGACATTATAGAGCTCTCAGATTATGTGTCACAGGCTGGTAGGTACCCAGTGCTGAGCAGCATTTTTAACTTCACCAAGGATGATGCCGCAATTTGAACAGAAGATGATTGGTTTTAATAGCTGACTTAGTTTTTGGTGTCATTCTAGACAGATACAATATTTGTCAGTGTGGAAGTACATGGTTAATAAACCATGTTGCTTTGCCAAGGATGGTTTGCATCTGTTCCCTCTAGAATTTCAAAAAATATTGGCCTAAATTCTCCAGGTGCAACTAACACTAGGTAAGACTGCAATCCAAATTGTAGCTTGCTACAGATCCCCCACCATGCCCCAAGATTCTCACTACACCTTTCTAAACATACTGGAAAATATTAAGATACAACCAAACACCCTAATACTGGGTGATTTCAACTATCCTGCCATTAACTGGGAAAACTACTTGGGTATCAACTCCTTTTCCCAACAGTTCTTGGAATTCATAAATTCCAATGCTCTGGATCAAGTAATCCATTGTCCCACCAGGGGCTCCAATATCCTAGACCTGGTCATTACCAACATGGGAGATAGATGCTTCACACCAGTGGTCACCCCCTCATTGGTCAGGTCTGACCATAAGCAAATAACCCTTGACATCCACATCCCACCCCCACCTCCCAGTAAGGAAACCCCCTTAAAAAACTTCTCCAAAGCCAACTTCATGCTACTGAAGTCAGAAGTGACAAACTTCACAACACCCACACAGACGGGATCTGGAAGTTCGATTGCAGAATCCTACACTAAGGCACTGTACGAGCACATCCACTCGTGCATGAATCGTGCCATCCCAAATAGAACCAAGATGCTCTTCTCCAAAAAAAAAAAGGAAGCCAATCTGGTGGTCCCCTGCTATAAACAAACTATACAACAGAAGGAAGAAACTGTTGCAGAAAAGAGTAAAATCCCAGGATGCAAAAAACACACTTACCAGCCTCAGTAAGAAGCTGAGATCCCTCATAAAATCCTCAAAAGCTAGTTATGAAAATAAAATTGCCAAAGATTCCAAAGACAACCACAAAGCATTCTATAGTTATGTCAAGAATCTAAATGGCAATGCTCAGATCTGCTCTGAGCTACAACAGGATGGCATCAAATATACTGATCCCAAGGATATTGCCAATATCCTGGCTGATCGATTTAGTGCCAACTTCACCCCCCTCTCACTCCCTAAAGGGCCCATCTCAATACCAAAAGATTGCCAAATTCTGGTAATCACAGCCACACAGGTAGAAACCGCACTCTCCAAAGCTAGGAATACAGCATCCATGGGACCAGATGACATCCCAGGCTGTGTACTACATGAACTACAAAATGAACTGGCACCTCTCCTAAGTGTCATGTTTAATCATAGCCTCACCTCAGGCTTCATGCCCACTGAGTGGCGCATGGCTACAGTTATCCCGCTCCACAAGGGAGGATCCACCTTGGATCCCAGGAACTACTGTTCCATCAGTCTGACAAGCCTGATCTGCAAGGGCATGGAACACATTATCATGGAACTTATAAACAAAGACATTGGCAACCTTCAAACACTGGACCCCATCCAGTTTGGGTTTGTGAAGGGCCGATCTTGTCTCCTGAATCTGATTGACTTCTTCGAATCAGTCTCCAGAGCTGTGGACGAGGGTAAGGTGGTCCACACAGCCTATCTGGACCTTGCCAAGGCCTTCGACACCATTCCCCACTCTGGAATCATAGATAAACTTACTAAGCTGGGCATAATCCCAATGTCACTCGATGGGTTGCCAACTGGCTTACTGACAGAACCCAGACTGTAAAAGTAGCCAACTCCAAATCCAGCTCCAGACAAGTGACAAGTGGAGTACCTCAGGGTTCAGTCCTGGGACTACTCTTGTTTGGCATCTACTTCTCTGAAGTACAGGCCAACACTAAGGGACTCTGGCTAACAAAGTTCGCAGATGACTGCAAACTGGGAGCCATTATTGAATCCCCAAATGATGTGGATATTCTACAAAAGGGCATTACAGAAACAGATGCCTGGTGCCAGAGCCATGGGCTCAAGCTTAATGCCAAGAAATGTATAGTTATCCCCTTTGGAAAAAAAACATGTACCCATGAATTACTACATAGGTGGCAGGACACTTAACATCGAAAGTGTGATGAGAGACTTAGGGACACAGGTGGACAGTGGTCTCACTTTCGATAACCAAATCGCCACAACAGTCAGGAAATCCTTCTATGTGGCACACTTCATCACTAAGGGCTTTTCATCCAGAAAAAAGGAGGTCATTGTCCCGCTGTACTCATCCCTCATTAGACCCATTATAGAGTATAATGCCCCGTTTGGTATGTACCTCACAAGACATCTGCAACAGCTGGAAAGGCCACAGAAATACCTCACTAAAAGAATCACAGGCCTAAAGCAGATACCATATGTTGACCATCTAAAAAAACTCCGGCTATACTCTGTGGCATATCGTCTACTCAGAGGCGGTCTCTGCTTAACATACAAGGCCATGTCAAACCCTGAGCTGTTGGACATACTCCACTTAAAGAAATCCCAATCCCTCAGAGCCACATGCTCCAGGGATCTAAACCTTGTCATCACAATAAAAAAAACATGCTGGAGGGATAGGTTCCTGACCCAGAGACTCTCCATACTCTGGAATAGACTGCCCATACATGTCAAGCAGAGCGCCTCATTGGCACTCTTCAAAAGGAACCTTGATGATTTGATAGGAGATAGGAAATTCACCCTGGGGATCATGTCAATCACCCTGCTAGACAGGGGTCCAGAGAAGTAAATATTGTGGGAAGAAATATCCAGGGAATTGCTATGGCTAGGCTTGCATAGGCCCTAGGGCTGATAGCCTAGTACCAACCTATGAACCTATGAACCTAATCTGGAGAGTTTTGTTTGACAGCATTTTAAAAGGAGAAGCATCCACATCCTGGAAGAAAGCAGAGCTGGCTGTATTTATTTATTTTATTTTATTTATTTATTTATTTTACATTTGTTGACCAGCCTAGTCCAACTGGATACATGTCCATTTTCAATAGAAAAGCTCCAAGGCAGATACAAAATACAATATAGAATGTTGCAACAGTCCAGTCTTAAACAGCTAATGGTAATAAAAAAATACAGTACTCATCGTGAGCAAAACACAAACAGTAATAGGTAATATACAAGAGATGTTACTGTATACATATATACATATATTTAAATTGCCATAACATGGTATTTTGGTTCTTTAAGGATAAGTCTATAAAGGTGAAGAGTATTCATTAGTGTAAAGGAAGGAAGTTAGTCAGGGTTAGTACAGGGGCATAACCAATGTGTATTGAGGAATAGTTTTAGATTCTGTTTAAAAAGAGTAAATGAAGACAAGAGATATGAGTTCAGTGGGTAGAAGATTCCAGTGATTTCCAACAGTATTGGAGAACAGTGAGTCTCCTACCAAGTTGTTGGATCTGCAAGTATTGATAAGCAGTTTGTTTGAGGAGCGTAAATTCTTAAGATTATTATATGGGGTAATGAGGCTAGTGAGTATTGGACTGTTGGTGGGTTGATGTAGGGTATTATGGGCTATAGCAAGCTGGTGAAATTGAACCTGGTTTAGACATTCTAGCCATCCTAGTTGCTTTAGATTAAGACAATGATGAGTTCTAAAAGGAGAGGCAGTTCCAAATCTAACAATATTATTATAGGAGATTGCCAATTTATTTAAGTTGTTTTTAGAAAGATTAGTGTAGATAGATGACGCATAGAGTAGAGTGGAGATTAAGTGAGTTCAGGCTATAACGGTCCTGGCTACTGGTATAAAAAAGGGTTTGATTCTATAGAGGGACCTCAATTTTTTGTTGACTGTTTTTACTGTGCTGTTTATATGAGTATCGAAGTTAAGGTTGCTATATATTGTTATTCCTAAGAGTTTAGTGGTTGGTTCGGGAGATATAAGAGTGCCATTATTAGATATGAGTGAGAACTTTATTGGGGTGGACTTTCGGGTTGGAGTGAATAGTAAAAGTTTAGTTTTTAGGGGGTTTAGGAGGAGGCAGTGGTTTAAAAACCATTGTTCTACAGTACTGAATGCATTTTGGGTAAGGGACTGTAGTTCAGTTGAAGAAGTGCTGAACAAATTATTGTAGAGTTGTCTGCATATTGAATACAGGTGGTGTGAGGAATTGCTGAGTGAAGGTCATTAATAAAGATGGAAAATAGGAGTGGGCCTAATATGGAGCCCTGAGGAACACCAAGGGAGATGGGAAGGTGATTAGAGAGATTATTATTCCATAGCACAGCCTGTTGTCTATTGTCTAAGTAAGATTTGAACCAATTTATGGCTAGAGGTTCAAGTGAAAGGGATTTCAGTATATTTATAAGGAGCGAGTGATTGACCATATTGAAAGCTTTAGATAAATCAATAAAGACTTCAAGAGGAAAAAATATTGTTGTCATGGTTTTTGTTAATGCAGTCTGTGAAGGATAGGAGGGCAGTGGTAGTACTGTGGAAAGGTCTAAATCCATGTTGACAGTTGGCAAGTAAGTTATTTTGGAGTAGATGGTTAAGTAGTTGCTTATGGATGCATTTCTCCATTATTTTTGCTAGGGGAGATAGTAGAGCTATAGGACGGTAGTTAGAAAAGTCATAAGAGTTCCCACCTTTATGTAGTGGGATGATATGAGAAATTTTCCAAATAGATGGGATAATTCCTTCATTAATGGTTCTGTTAACTAGAATGGAGACGGGACAGGCTATGGCTTTAACTCCTTTTTGCAGGTATTCTGATGGAAGTTGGTCAGCTGAGGGGGTGGTAGTTTTAGTTTTTGGAGAAGGGAGCAAATAAAGGAAGTAGAAACTGGTTTTAACTGAAATGATGGAGGTGGGCTTGTAGTAGATGTAGGCAGATTGGAGGTATCTGGAGATAGTTGACTAGCAAGAGTTTGGATGGTGTCTGTGAAGAAAGAATTGAAGGCATTAGCAGTATCTTTGGGATTCTCAGGGTTAGAGCCTTGTGGGTTAGGTATGATAGATTGACCTGGGTATAATAGTTTGTTAATGCTAGTCCGAAACTTTTGTGGGTTTTTTTGGTAAGTTTGCTGTAGTTGGAAGTAAAAGTCTTTTTTGTCTAAGAGGATGGCTTTTTTGTGTTATTCCTAAGTTGTATAAAGATTTGGTGATCCGTAGGATTCTTAGTAGTACGTCATTTTGCCCAGGATATGTTTCTAAGAAGGATTTGTTGCCTAGTAGTGTTTGAGAGCCAAGGGGCAGGTTTAGTTTTATTTCTAACAGAGCGAGTTGGGGCGTGGTGAGCAAGGATGGCTAAGAATGTAGGATTAAAGTATTCCACAGCTTCATTTAGTGGGAGTGATTTTAGTGGTGACCAATTACAGTGTAATTTTGTGCCTGATAATGTAAGTTAGTGAGTGGTCACTTAGGTCATCTGGGAGGGTTTCTGCTTTGTATGTTTGATGAGGAGTATTAGTCAGAATCCAGTCTAAGATACTTTCTTTGTTATTGGGTTTATTAATTCTGGTAGGGGAGTTAATAGTTTGTGAGAAGCCATATAGGTTGATGTGGGTAGTAGGGTGTACATTACTACAGGATTTCCAGTCAATATTAAAGTCTCCTAGGACTATAGTTTCTTGAGGGAGATTACTAGAAAGCCAGTTAAGGATATTTTCAAGGGTATTAATGTTATTTCCTGGAGGAAGATAGATACAGATGATGTTTCTGGATTTACATGAGTTGACCTGAAATTTAGAAACGAGGATTTCAGCATTATTGTCCGAAGGTGGTTTAAGGTTTGCAGTGCTAACTTGTAGCTCTGCTTTATAAAGGATTGCTACCCCTCCACCCTTTTTGGCTATGAGGTCTAGTCTAAGGATATTGTAACCAGGTGGGGTGACTTCATTGTCTTTAATTGTAGGTTTTAGCCATGTTTCAGATAAACATAGAATGTCAAATAGGTGGACATCTAGGAGGGCATGAAGGTGGGCAATTTTATTATTAATGCTACGTATATTGAGATGAGCTATATAGTGTGAGTTGGAAGGTTTAGTAGGGGCTTGGGTATTACTGTTGTTAGGGTTACACCTTTCAGTAGCAAGGGTATTGTTTGGGCCAGGGTTAGGATGAATGTCCCCGTCTAGTAAGGAGTGGAGGTATATTCTATTTATAGGGTAGCGAAGCTTACAATAATAGTTAAGTAATTTTCTAATATTTAGATTGGTATACTTAATGTGTGCTTGTCTATGATATTTGGCTTGTAGGCAGCAGGGTTTGGATGTGATGTTTATGAAGTTTTGAGAGATAGCTAGTGGTGGTGTTGGAGTGTGTTAGGAGGGGAAGAGAAGGGAGAGATATAATAGTTGTTCGTAGGAGGTTAGGCAATAGTTAGAGGAGGAAAGAGTGATACCAAGAGTAATATTTGCATTTGGTGCGGGGTGGGTAATAAAGCCATTATATTAGATTGTAAAGTGGAAGAAGACTGGGAGGTAAGGTAGTTTGAACAGGTAAGGGGATAAATCAATAGGTGAGGTGATGTAAGAAGGAGGGATGGGGGGTGAGGTAATAAAAGGTGTGGTGTGGTGACAAGGAGGGTTGGGAGTGCTAATGAGATGATCTGCTGGATTGGAGCAGATATGATGGGGGTGTGGCTCTAGAGGAATAAATGTAGCTGTAATACTTAAATATGGTAAAGGCGCATCAGATCCAACTTAGTATAGGCCCATTTCAATTCTAAACCATGATTATAAAGTGTTCATGTCTATAATGGCTAAAAGAATGGCAAAGGTAAAGCGAAAATGACAGATATGGATCAATGTGGTTTTCTAGAGGGGAGGCAAACATTTGACATTATTAATAGAAACATGATAATCCAAAGGGAAGCAGAATGTAAGAAAATACCTCTGTTGTTGGTAGATCTTGATGCACAGAAATCGTTTGAGAGAGTAAGCTGGGGTTTTTTGAGTTGAGAAATGGAAGGATTTGGCTTCCCTGACAAAATAATATGGTAAACTATATGAGGGATCTGAGGTGAAAATTAAAGTTGGGATGGGGTTCCTCTCTGATAAGTTCTGTTTGAAGAGAGGAACCAGATGGGGTGTCCTATTTTCCCTTTGTTATTTGCATTAAATTTAGAACCATTGCTAAAGAAAATAAATGTCTCAGAATTCAAGGATATAAACTAGTATGGTAATCAAGAAAAGTTGGCTTTATTTGCAGATGATATTATTTTGCACCTGATAAAAACCAGAAAAGTATATTTCCGTGTTGGGAACATGTTGAGACAGTGTCAAGTATTTTTTGTGTTACAAAATTAATAAAGATAAAACAAAGGCAATAGCTATAAACTATGTACCTACACATAAATTGGTTCAGCAATACTTTTATTTATGGGGGCATCATAAAATTAAGCATTTAGGACTACGGATTAAAAGGGATTTTGTTATGTCAGCTAAGGATATGTGGGAAGAGGCTAAACAAAACATAATGCAAAAACTGGCACATTGGAATCTCTGTTTTATGGATATGGATAGTAAGATACAAGCAGTGAAAATGGTTTTAGTCCCTTTAGTTTTATACACAGGTCAAGCATATTTTTATCAACCAGATGAGAAATTGTGGATAGCAACTAATAAAGAGTTGAACAGTTTTATGTGGGGGGGGGGGGGCAAGAATCAAGTGAGATAAGTTGGTCTTTCCAAGAGACGGATTGGGATTACCCAATTTGAAGGGGCATTTCAGGGCTACACAGTTAAGGCTCCTATATATAGTACAAGCAGAAAGCTATAATTCTTAGTGAAAAGGGATGATGATGAAACGGGGGGAAGCTCAAGAAATCAGGAGAGACTGGGATTTTGAATGCAGATCCTAAAGAATAATTATAACCATACAGAATATTATATTCATAAAGTAGCAGAAATGATTCTAAGAACTAAGCCAACACAAGAATGGAGAAAGGAGATTTTGCCAATAGGGATGACTGCAGTAGGGGTACTGAGAATAGGCAAGAGGGGGCTGGAATTTACTGGAGAAAACTGGCAAAGGAACCAAGGTATTGGGAGCAAATAATTAGAAATGAAAAGGTAATAGAATGGGAAGAGGCCAAGCATTTATTTAGACTGCAGGCTAGAGATTACCTTCCTTATCAGGGACTGATATCAGCATATAGGCAAAGAGAAAGGAATAGGGGGACCTTAAGTGAAAGAGCAGCACTGGTAGAGTTTCCAGCAGAATCTAGAAGAAACGCTGCTGCTACAAAGGGATAATTAGTAGGGCATATAAAATATTTCATAATAACTATAGGAATCAATCAGAGGAGGTTAGAAAGGATTGGGAAGAGAGACTGGATAAGTGATTTACAAAGAAACAATGGGAGGATATATGTATGTTTCACAAATATGCAACAAAGTCTGGAAGATTTAGGATTTTTGCTCAGAAGTGTTTGCATGGGTATTTTTATACCCCAAGCAATCTCCCAAGAATGTTTCCTCAGGTAGACTGCAAATGTTGGAGCTGTGATGGGGAAAAAACAGGTAACTTGGAACAAATTGTTTGGGAGTGTGAGTTGTCTAGCTTTAAAAATTCCCTACAGATGATTCTGTCACAAATACTAGTTGAGCAAGTTGGTATAAATAAGAAATTTTTTTTTTGAGCTGGGATACAGGATCTGAATTGCCGAGACATAGTAAGGCCTTCTAAGTTTAATTTTAGTGATCATCAAGAAAGCAACTGTTAGAAAATGGAAATCAGTATTCAAAATAGCGAATAAAGTAACAGAGATAAAAGAACTGGAATTGGAATCCTTAAAAAGGTGTAGGAGCAAGTAGGAGCAACTTATATAGAGACAATTGGAATTGTGGAAACAATACATGCAGAATAATGTTTTGAAGGAGAAATGTGGTTTAAGGGAAGGCAGGAATTAAATGTGCTATGTAATGTTTGACAATGATTGTACAGGAGAGCATATGTGATGTATAATGTTTGCAATGGAAATTATGTCAATATTGTTTGTTTTCATTTACATGAATGTATGATTGTCAATGTCAAAAGTGGTAATTCAATAAAGATGTTTCTTTAAAAAAATAACATATATCTAAAATACTAAGAATATTATTTAATGTCGCTCATCTTATAAGTAACGGCATGGCATCCCGGTCCAGGGAAGTCACCATACCACTGTATTCAGCCCTCATCAGAACAATCATTGAGTTTAACATGCACTTAAGTATATACCTAACAATGCATACGCAGCTGGAACATCCACAGAGGTACCTCACAAAAAGAATACAGGGCATGAATACAATGTCCTATGTAGATTGCCTCAAAGCCATATCCCTATACTTCGTTTCCTACAGAGGCGATTCATGCATG
This sequence comes from Protopterus annectens, assembly GCF_019279795.1. Taxonomy (NCBI): domain Eukaryota; kingdom Metazoa; phylum Chordata; order Ceratodontiformes; family Protopteridae; genus Protopterus; species Protopterus annectens. The sequence continues at coordinate 531,363,938 of NC_056742.1, read as the reverse complement.
GCATATAAGGGATCCCTGGATCCTGCTCTGATGGTCCTTTTGCATATCTGCAGAATTAACAGCAACAAAACTACTACATGTAAAGATTTAAACATTGCTTGCGAATTAAATGTGACATGCTGGAAGGACAGATATGTATCTCACAGAAACACCAGTCTTTGGAATAGGCTTCCAATCCATGTAAAGCAGAGCCCTTCCCTAACTGTACTCAAGCACAACCTGGACCAGTTGATGGGAAATCAGAAATTTGCCCCTAGTCTGACACCTTTCTCTCTGATGGACAGATGCAGCCATTAAATCATGCCCTATCTAACATCCACCCTTTAAAATAATGTCTAAGGCACAATAACTCATGGGATACAACTGAACTGCATGGCGAGGCTTATAAAGTGGTTGTTAGCCTAGTATTGACCTATGAACCTGTGAATCTATATATTACCTTACTCAATTCTTTCCTTCACCTTCTACTTCCACTTTTATTAGCTAAGTTTTAAACAAACCCTTTCCTGTCTACAACTCCCACTACTTATCCTCTCTCTCTCCACCTTGTGCGTTTTGGGACAAATACTTAATGGAAAAATATATATATATATATATATATATATATATATGGTTCTACCTTACATAGTCGACAGTGCAGAACACCGACAATGCAATCATCGACACCACATAATTGACAGTGCATAAACACGACACCTCACATGCCCGACAACGAAATAACCGACGGTTCACAAACATGAAACCTCATACGTTGCACACAGCACAATAACAACAATCAACAAACAAAACACATCCCCTGTCCAAAAACTACACACACAACACAAGCACACCAAAATCCTTACAAACCCACACTAAACCTCACATACACAACTATCTACAACCCTAACCCAAACCCTAACCCTAAGGTCCGTCACTATCGCACACTCAGCTAACCCGCGCCCTAACCCTAACTCACTTAACCCGCCCCTAACCCAAAGACTTTCACTACCGCACACTTACCTAACCCGCGCCCTAACCCTAACTCACTTAACCCGCCCCTAACCCAAAGACTTTCACTACCACCCACTTACCTAACCCGCGCCCTAACCCTAACTCACTTAACCCACCCCTATCCCCACAGACCATCAATATCCACACTTACCTTACTCGCACCCTAACATCCGTCACTACCACATACTTACACAGCCTTTTCTCATGTCGGTATCCTCGGCGTCTGTGTTTTCATCCGTCGGTCTTCTGCATTTTCGATCTTCTGGCGATCGCGATTGTGTTGTCGATGTTCTGCACTGTCGACTATGTAAGGTAGAACCATATATATATATATATAGGTTCATAGGTTCATAGGTGTGTACTAGGCTAATGGCCCTGGAGCCTTTACAACCCTAGGCCATAGGATTACCCTGGCATCATGCCACCCGACTTTAGTTCCCAGTACCTCTGTTGAGTAGAGCCACTGGAGTGATCCCTGGGGTGAATTTTCTATTTCCCATCCACTCTTCAAGATTTCTCTTGAAGAGGGCCAGTGAGGTGCTCTGTTTGACATGTATGGGAAGTCTATTCCATAGCATGAGCAGTCTCTGGGTTATGAACCTGTCCCTCCAACACATTCTGTTGATTGTGGTAATGAGGTTGCAATCTCTGGTGCGTGTGGTGCTAAGGGATTGTAATTTCTTTAGCTGTAGAATTTCTAACAGAGCTGGGTCAGACATGGCTTTGTAAATCAGGCAGAGATCACCTCTAAGTAGGCAATATGAGACAGAGAATCGTTGGGAGTTTTTTGAGTCTGTCCATATAGGACAAGTGTTTAAGGCCTAGGATCCTTTCTGTGAGGTACTTTTGCAGCCTCTCCAGTTGTTGTAGGTGTCTAGTGAGGCACATGCCAAATGGGGCATTGTACTCGATGATTGACCTAATGAGGGAAGAGTAGAGGGAGACAATGACCTCTTTCTTCCTGGATGCAAAACCCTTAGTAATGAGATGTGCCACATAGAAGGCCTTTCTGACCACAGTGGCAATGTGGTGGTCAAAACAGAGGTTGCTGTCAACCTGTGTTACCAGATATCTTATAACGCCTTCTGTGTTCAGTGGACTACCATCAATGTGGTAATTCATGGGAACTGTTTTTTTTTCCAAAGGAGATGATAACACATTTTTTGACATTGAGCTTAAGGCTATGGTTCTGACACAAGTCGGTGGTCTCAGTGAGGCCTTTCTGTAGGATGTCAGCATCACTTGGGGAGTTAATAATAGCTCCCAACTTGCAATCGTCTGCAAGCTTTGTCAGCCAGAGCCCCTTCATGTTGGCCTGGACTTCAGAGAAGTAGATACCAAACAGGAGAGGACCCAGGGCCAAACCCTGTGGGACTCCACTCGTGACTGGTCGGCAGTCTGACTTGGAGTCAGCTACTTTCACACTGTGGCTTCTATCTGTGAACCAGTTTGTAACCCACCTAGTGATATAGGGGTTGATGCCTAGCTTAGTGAGTTTTTCTATGATTCCTAAGTGGGGAATGGTATCAAAGGCCTTGGCCAGATCAAGGTAGGCTGTATGAACCACCTTGCCTTCATTCACAGCTCTGGTGACTGACTCAAAAAAGTCGACCAAGTTGAGCAGGCATGATCTACCCTTCACAAAACCAAACTGTGTGGGATCCAGAGTTTGGAGATTCCCTATATCCTTGTTTATTAGGTCCATGATGATGCGTTCCATAGCTTTTCATATCAGATTCATCAGGCTAATGGGGCGATCATTCCCAAGGTCTGTAGTCACTCCTCCTTTGTAGAGAGGGATAACTGCAGCAGTGCACCATTCAGTAGGGGCAAAGCCTGAGGTGTGATTGAACAGGGCACACAGGTGAGATGCCTGTTCACACTGTAGTTCATGTAGAACACAGCCAGGAAAATTGTCATGTCCCACAGAAGCTGTATTCTTGGCCTTGGACAGTGCTGTTTTAACCTGTGCAGCAGTAATACTGGGTGCCTGGCAATGTACTAGTATTGTGATTGGTCCTTTGGGGGGGTAAAGTTGGCAATATCTGTTGGCTCGGTATAGGAGGTACCATTGTGCAGTAGTTCAGAGCAAATCTGGGCATTGCCGTGGAGATTCTTTACATAAACATAGAAGGCCTTGTGGTTGTCTTTACTATCTGCTGAAATTCTGTTTTCATAGCTAGTTTTCAAGGATTTGATGTGGGAGCTCAACTTTTTGTTGAGACTGATAAGGGAGGTTTTCCAGTCTTGGAACTTCACCTTATTCCACATCCGTTTCCTTTTTCTGTTGTAGAGTTTGTTTATGGCAGGGGACCATCAGATTGGCTTCCTTTTTTGAAGGAGAGTGTCTTGGTTCTATTGTGTATGGTGAGATCTATGGTTTGTGTACATGTTTGCACAATGCATTGGTGCATGATTCAGTGGTCATGCAACTATTCTCCATTTGCATGGGTGCCGTGAAGTTAGCCACCTCTGTTTTTAGGAGCACAAAGTTAGCTTTGGAGATGTTTTTCGTCATAGTTACCTTTGTGGGGGGGTGGGAGTGATGTGGTCGGTTCTAACCAGGGAAGTGTTAACTATTGGTGTAGAGCAACAATCAACCATGTTAGTAATGACCAGGTCAAGGATGTTGCTACCTCTAGCGGGGGTAAGACCGAGCTGGTCCAGAGTATTAATGAAATCCAGGAAACATTGGGCAAGTGTAGTGGTATATGAGTAGTTTTCCCAGTTAATGGAGGGGTAGTTGAGGTTGCCCAGTATGAGAGTGTTAGGTTGGACTGTAATATTCTCCAGGGTGCTTAGGAATGTCGAGTGTGAGTCTTGGGACATGGTTGAGGACCTATTGCAGGCTATGATCTGAATCGCTGTCTTACCCAATGTTAGCTGCACCTGAAGTATCTCTGATGCGTTAAGTTGGGCTACCAGTCTAGAGTTGTGTGCATCCTTTATGAATATGGAAACACCACTGCCTTTAGAGCTTCAGTCCAAGTTCTGGGACCGAAAGGTGTGGAATGAGTTATAGCCTGGTAGTGCAGGTGTGCTTCTATTACAGCACAAATGTCGATGTTCTTCATTTTAAGGAGTGCTTCAAGTGAGTGCATTTTGAGATTTAGACTTCTAGCATTGAGCAGCATGACCCTCAGATTGCATTTGTTTGTAGCTGTTATAGTGGTAATTTGGTCTTTGGAGCACCGCCTAAAAAAGGCACTATAGGGGTGTCAAGAGCCTTGGCCAGTATCCAGAAGCCCAGGGGTGACAGATGCAGGCCATCTCTTCAAAGCATCGAGGTCTATCAATCATGTCATTTCAGGCAGACAGAGACTGGATCCCCTTAGAATGACACCAGAAACTTAGTCAATTGTTGAAATCAATCATTTTCTGCTTGTACTGTGATATAATTCTGGGTGATGGTAGGATGATGCTCAGGGCTAGGGTCATACCTGCCTGGGCTACATAATCCATGAGCTCCTCCATGTCTCTTTTCATGTAGTCCAGGTAGGTACGTCTCAGCTCATTCACACCCACGTGTACAATGACAGAGTCATATTTGTACCTGTTGTTGAGGGACCTGAGTGTGTGCGTTATGTTGTAGATCCTGGTGCCTGACAGGAACCTGACTGTTACTTTCTCCTTATTCATCCTAGTAAGTGGAACTTCAGTGTGACTCACTATTGAGTCAGCTATGACTAGTGTGTTGGACATGCCGTTTTACCTTAGGGGCTTTGATTGAATGGCATACTGTTTAGGAGAGTTATGTGTCTCGTGATTAGTGTTGTGTTGTGGTGGTGAAGTGCATTTCTGCCTTGGAGGTCTCTGCTGATTGGGTGGAATTTTATTGAGAGCCTCCGCGAAGGTGGGTGTGTGATATGTGCTTTTATGTGAAGGGAGTGCTGGTGTGTGTGCTGGAGGGCTATGTGTTCCATGTGGTGTGGTGCAAGTGTTGACCTTCTCCTCTTGACCAGCTATTCCGGTCTTGGCTGGAGAGTGCATGGATTCCACAGGCCTGAGTCTTGGGAGATAAGAGAAGAGGGTTGCCAGTGTACATAAGGCAGCTGCTAC